>NC_060951.1:56801043-56895676 GCF_022045245.1 Lucilia cuprina | reverse complement strand
CTATCTATCTATCTATCTATCTATCTATCTATTTATCTATCTATCTATCTATCTATCTATCTATCTATCTATCTATCTATCTATCTATCTATCTATCTATTTATCTATGGAGACATATATTTTAAAAAACTTTTATTGTAAATGTCTTGAGCAAAATTGAAATATTGATAACATCTTTTATACTTACATATCTAAATCATTCAAGTTAAATTTCATTTACGTACCTGCAACGAAAAAAGAACAAAAACATTTAATCAATTAAATTGTTATTATTATTAAAAACTTTTTCAAATTTCTTCCATTACAACAGTTTCATATTTTTTCACCTTCCTTAAGTTTCATTTAAGTAGAATTAATTAAAATTAAATCTAACTATCATGTCTTCAATAACAACAGTAGCAGCAGCAAAAACAAAAGAAGACACAACAAATTTTATATTAATTAATTTTTGTTTATCAAAGTCTTTGCTTTTTTTTTCATTGCAAATCTTTTCAACATTTCAAAAAGTTCTTGTCTCATCTTTATGTTGTTTTTTTCGCTCTTTTAAGTATCAAAAAACAAAAAAAAAAGATTCAAACTTTTTAATTTAATTTCAAAGTAAAAAGCTTGACAATAAAACTTTTTTGCTTCTTCAGTGATTGATGTTGTTGTGAGTTAGCAAAATGTCAGTCAATTTGTTGTTTCATTGAATACTTTTTACCCTCAAAAAAAAAAAGGGTTGAGGTGTGAAATTTGAATCCAAAACAAAAAGTATTTTTTGATTTTCATTTAATGATGATGGTTAAATAAAATGATTGAAATTAATTTACTTTTGCTTTAGTTTTCTTATTTCAATTTTATTTTATAACGACTTAAACGATCGATTTTGGGCAAAAAGTTTTCGGTTTGTGCAACTAGAGACGTTAAGAAATTATAAAGTAATTAAATTCAAAAAAAAATACTTTGGAAAATCTTGTTTGCTACAACTTATGAAATGACAAATTAACATAAAACATAACTGGTAAGTTTAAAAGAAAAATTTGAATGCTTAACTAAGACAGTCGACTATAATTAAAGCTTAACTAGAGCTGTTTACAAATTTTACTTTTAAAGCTTAACTAAAGCTTTTTTTGGGTTGAGCTTTAACTATTAAAATAGGGCCACTAAAGCTTAATTGAAATTTTATAAAAAGTATACAAAGAGCTTTACTTAAACTGCAAGAAAAGCTTTGCATTTATAATATAAAAAAGGAAATATTGATGTTTAGGTTTTTGGAGGATATTAAGATTAAAGCTTTATTTGGGACAGTGTTAAAGCCGCGATAAAATCCAAACTAGAACTGTGATTAAATCTTAATAAAAACAATGTTTAAAGCTTTACTTAAAAATGTACCAAAAGCTAAAATTTATTATAAACTTTTAAATTAAAATTTACTTGGAGTGTATGAAAAGCTTAGCTTAAAGCCAATATTTAAAACTTAACTAGAACTTAATAAGGAATTTAAATTAAGCTTCATGGGAACGAAAGAAACCCAAGATTTTATCCAAACTAGAACTTTGATTAAAACTTAATAATGGCTCTAGAAAAGGCTGGAATTGAAGCATTACTGAAACTTAATTGCGGCTGTATTTAAAACATAAATTAATAATGATCTTACAAATAGAAATAAAGCTTTATTCAAATGTAAAAAAAAAGCTTTACGAAAAGTCTACGATAAAGTCAATAGTTGAAGCTTAACTAGGACTTTAAAGGGGAGCACAATTAAAGCTTCATTTGAAATCGGAAGAAAACCATGATTAAAAGGCTGGCATTGAAGCTTAGCTTGAACTGTATGAAAACAATGTTTGAAGCTTTATTAAGACTGTATAAGAGACTTAAAAAAATACAAGTAAAGCTTTACTTGAACTCTTAAAATGCTTAACGAAAAGTCTACATAAAAGTTGATCATAGAAGCTTAGCTAGAACTTTATAAGGCAATGTGATAAAAGCTTTATCTAGCACCGTAAGAAAACCAAGATTTCATCCAAACTAGAAACTTTATTGAGAGTCATAAAGTGGTGGAATTAAAGCTTATCTTGAAAATTAAGAAGTACTGTATAATTAATAAATTATCCAGTACTGTATTAAATAATTGATTAGTGAAGCTAAATATGGATTTCAATTGAAGTGTAAAAGGTTCTTGAAGTTTGACAAGGACTGTATAAAAACTAACAATTAAAACTTTACGAGTTAAAGTATAAAAAAATAAAAATTTAAGTTTTTTATTTAAACTATTTTATCCTATTTTCACTTTTAACCTTTAACTTATGAATAATTTGCATTTAAAAACATATTTAAAAATCAAAAAAAATGTCTAAAACTTTAAAACTTTGCAAAAAAGTGTTCAAATCTATAACAAAAAAATAAAACATTTTTTTCAAAAATATTAACAAATTAAAAACAAAACCGTTAACTTTCTGTCTAAATTCATTTTAGAATTATGATGAATCATGAGTTAAATGTAAATCCATCATTTTCAGCTGTCACTACAAATTTTGTTATGTTTTGTTTTTCTTTTTTTTTCAAATTTTTTTTTTTTAACATTTCAGTTCAGTGATTCGATACAAAAAATAATTGTGCAAAATTTTTACTGCTGTTGATACAACATGCTGCACGTACGATTTTTTATTTTAACTTTTCAAAAGCACAAACATAACAACGATTGTGAAATGGTTTTGTTTTAATATACATATATATTTTTTTTCTTTTGGCACATTAACAGTTTTGAATTTCAATATTGTTTAGCTTCAAAACAAAACCGCCAAAAAAATAATAGCTGAGTTTCTTGGCCAGAAAATTGAAGAAATAATAAAAAAACATATGATGACAATGGCTTAAAAGCTGGACGTTCAAAAGAAAAACTTTTATAAATGATAACACAACAACTTTTCAAGGGGCGAAAAACATAGTTTTCATTGTAAATAAAAATAACAATTGGAAACTTGATTAACCAGTTTGAAAGCTTTAGAGTGGTGGTAACAACAGAAATAGTTTAAAATGTTTTTTTTTTACATTTAAAAAATACACATTTTTAGGATTAAATGTTTAATTGTTAAATATTTAAGACAGTTTATTGCATTTGTTGTATGTTTAACAAATCACCTGTTTCTTTTTAACCACAAGTTTGTCATTATTTTTGTTAAAGCAAACGGTTTAAAAATAAATTATTTATGTTTACAGTTTACGATTAAAGTTTAAGCTTGACTGGTGCTTTAAATAGTACGAGAAAAGCTTTAATTGGTAGCGTATTTTAAAGCTTAATAAGAACTGTATAAAAGCTGTAATTGAAGACTAACTAGATCTTTTTGAAATAATATGATTAAAAAAATACTCCGAGTTTGTAATAAAATACAATTAAAGCTTTTTAAAAGTCTGATATTGAAGCTTACCGAGGATTGTATAAAACCCAACTATTGATGTTTAATGGGATTGTAGAAGAATGTATGACTGAAGTTACGGAATAAAGCTCAAGGATTGAAGTATAAAATTTACTATTCGAATAAATATTGTTAATGCTGATCTGGTAATACAATGGAGCTTAACTTGGGCTATATAAAATCATTAAAAAAAAGCCTTAACTAGAGCTGCAAAATGTCTGTAATCGCAGCTTAACAGCGACGATATTAAAAGCTTAACTAAGACTATAGTAGAAGATGATAAAAGCAGTTAACGACGGAAATTTAAGCCTAGACCTTAGTGTATAAATATAAGGTATGCTTAAATGGATTGTTTAAAAGCATATCTGAAAGCCTAAAAAGGAACTTTAAAAAAGCTTTAACTGATACTGCTGAAAATACTATGATGAGACTTTTTTCAAATCTACAATAAAAGCTTGGGAGGAACTTTATTAAAGCTTGAATTGAACTAGAACTGTAAAGAACCCTACTGTTGACGCTAAATGAGATAGTTCAAAATTCTTTTATTAAAGCGACGGAGTAGAAATCAGCATTAACGTTTAAAATGGATTTTATTAATAACGACAACAAAGCTTATTGAGACAGTTTGACTTAATAAGCTTATAGCTAATTTAGGACTGTATAAAGTCATAAGATTGAAACTGAAAAAACTGCATTAAAAGCTTAACTTAATTAAGACGACGATTGAAAAAAAGCTTGAATTGAAGCTTAACCCTACTGTTAATTCTGAATGGGATTGTTCATGAACCTTTTATTAATGTCGACAATAAAACTTGCTTAAAGCTGATTTGGGACTGTATAAAATCAAAAGATTGAAACTTAATTGAAACTACGTTGGAAGCTTAACTAAAGGTGTAAAACGTTTATCATTGCATCTTAACAAAAACGATATTAAATGCTTACAATAAAGCTTTGTTAAGACTATTATTGAAGACGATTAAAGTAGTTTAAAACTCAAGATTAAGCCTGACTGCTGATGTATAGAGTCGTACGAAGAAAGCTTAACTGAAAGCATTTTAAAGCTTAACAAGTACTATATATCAGCTGCAAATGAAGTCCAACAGCGACTGTAAAAAAATACTAATGAAGCTTAACTAGGACTATATTAAATAATACGATTAAAACTTAATTGAAACCTTAAAAAACTACGTTATAAGCTTATCTGTAAGCTGTAAGAAATCTATCATCACAGCATATCAGGGACAATATTTAAAGATTAACTAAGACTATGAATGTAGATTTAAACTTTAAAGCTTTATTGGGACTGTATAAAAACTATCAGACGATATAAAAGAATTTTATAAAAGCTTAATTGGTACTGTATAAAAGTAAGCTTATGAAACTTATCAAGGACCTAAAATGAAGGAACAGTATAAATCTGTACGACTGTATTAGGACTGTATAAGAAACTTAAAAGGATGTTTAATAAGATCTGAATTTAAAGACTAAGACTGTAAAGAATGCTTTAATTCAAGTTTAATAAAGATAAGTGTGATAAAAGTATTATTAGGAATGTATAAAACATTTCAAATGATTTACAACAGGGTCTTCAATGAAAGCTTAACTGGAAATGAGTTAATAAGAATGATATGAAAGTTCTTTAACTACAGTTGAAAACCTTTATAAAGCTTAACTAAGAACGCAAAAAAGTTTTAGTAGAACTGTCTAAAAGACTTGTATTATTGCTTAATTGAGACCTCAATTAAAGCTGAACTTAAACATGATATTTATAAGAGAATAATTGGAACTTAACAACAGTTTAGCAAGAAAGGACTGTATTACTATCAAAGTTTATACTAAACTCAAACTATATAAAACGCTTAAAGGAAGACTAATTGTTAGTATAAAAACTTCAACAACTGGTTAAGTGGTCCATCTAAAATTTCAGTAGATTTCGATTTCATTTTTTGTGTTTTACATTTTTTTTATCTTAATGTTTGTTTTTAGTTGCTACATCTTCTAGTTTGTTGTCATTTCATGAGAAACACTTTCGTTTTTTTTTTCTTCGTTTGTTTTATCGTTAGCTTTTGTTGTTGCTTAAGAGTTTATTTTTATGAATAAAAAGTAAAAAAAAAAACTTTAAAATAGTTTTTATTTTAAGCTTCCAGCACAGCAGCTTCAAAACTATTGTATGAATAACTAACTCCTTTTTTTTATTTTAGTTAATGGTTACTTTTGAAAAAAAAATAGTAAAACTAAAAACCGAAAAACCAGTAATACCACTTTAGTTAGTTTTTTTCTTTTTGTTTTGCTTTTGTTTAAAATTATTTGCTGTTGCTCATCATCCGGAAGATTACAGAGGAATGGATGAATATACATATGCAGACAGACACTCATACAAATAAATATGAAAATTAATGCAGAAACCAACATATAAATATACATATATACATATGTATGTATACCATTTAAGTGCATACCCTGCAGTTTCCCTAATAAGGTATTAGTGAATTTACTAGCGATTAGTAATGTAAAAAGGGTCATTTGAATCTTTTAACAACATAATACTTAAACATATTACTGGAGGAAATTATATCCCTTAAAATAGCCATATAAACTACAATTAAGATAACCAAACTGCAGGTTTTTTTTACCAATAATACTTTTGTTTGTTGTTTTTTAAACTTATTTTTTAACTACAGGAAAAGAAAGTACCAAACTGCTGCATACTACAAGTATAAATTAAAAATCCATATGTTATAGTTTTTTATTTGTTTTATATATATTTTTTGTTGTTGTTTATTTTATGGGGTTTTTATCGCTATAGTTATTTCATTATTATTATTTTTGTTATTATTTGTTTTTTAAAAAAATATATAACATGTTTATTATTATGTGTTTTATTAATAATGCAAATTTGTACTTTTTATACATATGTAGTAGGTACGATGTGTATTTTTAATATAATTTTTATATGGCTTTGTTATTGTATAATTTTTGTTAAATAATTTTTTAAGGAAATAATTATTTTTTTTTAGTTGTTACGAAAGTAAATGTTTACAATATGTTGGGGTAAATTAATTAGTAATTAAATTAGGGAGAGAAAATTAGGAATTATAGACTATAGTCTTATGGAAATGTTAGCCATGTTGGAAAAACTGCTTTGAAAACTAACAAGTTTGCTATGACAATTAATTTTCAATTTAAAATTTGTTTTGTTGTTTTTCTGCAAAAATTTTCCACCTATTTTTAATGTTTATCATATGTATTATTATACAGTTAAACATGTTTTTTCATGCTAAATAATACTAATTTATCCATTTGCACGTCTTATCTGATCATGTGGACATTTGTCGCATTTTCGTTTTTTATTGTTTGTAATAATTGGAATTATAAACAATTCCAAAGTTAGAAGGTAAAAGCAAAAATATTATACATCGAAATCGAAAATCACTAACTAACTACCTAATTAACTAACTAACCAACCAACCAACCAACCAACTAACTAACTAACTAACTAACTAACTAACTAACTAACTAACTAACTAACTAACTAACTAACTAACTTACTTACTGACTCTCTAACTAACTTACTTACTAACTTACTAACTTACTAACTTACTAACTTACTAACTTACTAACTTACTAACTTACTAACTTACTAACTTACTAACTTACTAACTTACTAACTTACTAACTTACTAACTTACTAACTTACTAACTTACTAACTTACTAACTTACTAACTTACTAACTTACTAACTTACTAACTTACTAACTTACTAACTTACTAACTTACTAACTTACTAACTTACTAACTTACTAACTTACTAACTTACTAACTTACTAACTTACTAACTTACTAACTTACTAACATACTAACTTACTAACTTACTAACTTACTAACTTACTAACTTACTAACTTACTAACTAACTAACTAACTGAGACAAAGAATGTGCTCCAGAGTTTCACTGCATTCTCCACAAGCTCTACATTCCTCTGAATTCGCAGTCCACATTTGTAAAGCTGTGCCCGTTCGTAAGTCGCCTAGATAACAGGGAATACGATACGGGAGGGATGTTGAGGTATGTTTTTGATGGAGAAGGATGTATTTTCCTTTCTCGCCCTGGAATGTTCAGAATTTACTCTGCTCATACCAGATTTTCAACAGTATATTCTTGTGATCAGGTTCTTGGCTTAATTCTGATCTACCGACTATATCACTAGATACTGTTAACGACTCAACAAAGGCCATCCCATCTGAGTAGTTTCAAACGTATGTAATGCACAAAATTAGACAGTTCGAGTACTTGGGCAATGTGCTTGATTTTATACTGTCTATGTTACGGTTCCCCGGGAGCATGTTACCTTGGTGAAATCTCCACCTTGGTATTATTGCAATACCGGGGAACAGAGGTGCTACCAATACCTCTAGTCTGCCGGGACTAAAAAATTGGTTACAGTCTACTGCCTGGCGTAGTCCATGCATAGATTGAAAAGAGGTCAAACCAGAGCACTGCATAATCTGGTACTAACGGTGGCCATTTGCTGGCTGGACTTGTTCTGGCTGAGGTTCCTTCAGTATTCACGTAGTGGCTGTGGTTTAGTACCCAAAATCGCTGGGAGAGAATGTTAGTTTAAGGACTAATATATCCTATACCGAATGGGTTGGATAATTCTCTTTTCGAACAGGTCTGTGTACAAAGCAGCGTATGCTGTTTTCCTGAAACAGCATATGTAGTAGTTTGACGCCGGTATATACTGGGGAATTGCCAGGTTAATATTCAATGGTTGCCTGTCATTCCGTAGAGTAATCTTTATGATCATGGGAATGGAACTGATGCAATAAATTGGTGAACGAGTCACCATATATTGGAGATTAATATTAATTTAGAAAGCCTTTTTACGCTTCGGGAAAGTTCTTCGATGCTGTTGCAATCTCAACAGGATATATTGATAAATGCTACCCGAGTCGAGTAGTATGGTTGCGCGGGTTTAAAGAGGTTAAGGAATCCACAGGAATGGGTCATTAGATGATGCAATCTTTCATGACATCATCCTCCGGTATACCCGGAAGATTGATTTCACCTGATGTTGGGACTTGTCATCCCCTTGAATAGACTTTAGACCAGTGATTGCTTTTTCCTTGTCGGGGTGTACAATAGTCTATCATGCAGTTCCTAATAAAATTAATTCGAAAATTTTGTACAATCTCTGTTAAAGTTGTAAATAAACGTTAAACCCAAATCTTATGTCTTTATAGAGTTCCAGTTAAACAATAATTCTTTAATATAAATTTTTGACAAATATTTACTTTAATGCTTACTACACCTGTGCTAAATTCTTTAAAAAACTTGTTTTTTTTTAAACTAAACATTATACTAATAATAAAAGAAAATATGAATTTTTAAATAAACACTTTCACACATAAACAAAAGAAATTGAAAACGATCTGGAAACAAAAACAAATAAACAAAAAAATGCCTACAAAGTTAGATAAATACAAATAAAATGCAGAAAACAAAATAATGTCAACTTAAGAAAGTCAACAACCACAAACAAATATTTAAATGAAATCTTATCTTTAGAAATATTTTTGAAAAATAAGAAATTCATTTGATGATACAAAAAAGCTATAAAACAAAAGTGTTATTTTGTGAAATGAAATACATCTGTTTCAAATTCATTGACATTCAAATTATTTGTCATTCATACTCACACTCACTCATTCACTTACAATTCTATCGTTGACGATTTCTTCAAAATTGTTAAAAAGAAGATAGAAGAAATAAAAGTGTAGAGCGGCTTTTGTCAATATTTAAATGAAATAATTTCTTAGATTTTATTGTTATTATTGTTAATATTTATTATTGTTTTTTTCTAGCCTTCTATTGTTGTTGGTTTTGTTGAGTCATTCATATTCTTGCATTTCATACATATACCAACGGCGATTGTGTTTTGCTAGAGTTTTATATTTCCGGTTTATTTATTTAGGTTTAAAATTGTGTTCGCATATATGTGTGTGTGTGTTTGCTCTAGTACTTTTGTTTACATTTATTCCAACTGAGAGCATGTTTAGTTTATTCATTTGTATTTATTTAAGACACTTAAGAAACACTTACATTTTTAACACTTGTTTGCTTTAACCTGCTCTAGTTAATTATATTTTTGTTAATAATTATCAAACACTAACAATATTAAACTATTTAACAATTACAACAAAATTAACAATTATGAAAATTATATGTAAAAGTGTTAATTCATATGGGACATTTAATATTCATTGTTATTATTTCTTTTATCAATGTCTTTCTTAGCATGTGGTAGTTGGAGGGAGTATGTGTGTTTTCAAGTTGTTTGAGTAGAGACAGAGGGAGAGCGAGAGAATAAGTGAGCATTTCCTTTACTTAACTGTGTGCTGTAATAATCGTTTGATTTTAATTATCATTATTATTATTATTACTTAATATTTTTTATTATCATTGAGGTTGTCGCCATTTGAAATTATTTATTGTTATATTTCTAATAAATATTAAAGTTTATTTTTCTTAGAATTTGTTAGAAATATTTGAAGTTACAGGAAATTAATCTGGAATAAATATTTCTATGAAATATTTGTATTGAAAACTATTAAAATTGTTTTTGTTAAATATTTCAATCAAACCGAAACACATAATTTAAGTTAAAAATTTTTAAAATTTTAAAATTTATAATATAGATAAGGTTCGTGATTTCCCGAATTCTTTAGTGTAATATGTACCTCTTACGTAAAAAGGGACTTTTTTGTGAAAAGTGACTTTATGTGTAAAATAGTTCAAAATACTTTTTGTGTAAAAAAGTGGTTAAAAGTAACTTATTATGTAAAAAATAACTTTTGTGTAAAAAGTAAATTTTTTTTAAGTAACTTTTTGTTTAAAAAGTAACTTTTTGTGTAAAAAGTGACTTTTTGTGTAAAAAGTGACTTTTTGTGTAAAAAGTGACTTTTTGTGTAAAAAGTAACTTTTCATGTAAAAAGTAACTTTTTATGTAAAAAAAAGTAACTTTTTATGGAAAAAATAACTGTTTATGTAAAAAAAAATAACTTTTTATGTAAAAAGTAACTTTTTATGTAAAAAGTAACTTTTTATGTAAAAAGTAACTTTTTATGTAAAAAGAAACTTTTTATGTAAAAAGTGACTTTCTGTTTGAAAAGCGACTTTTTGTGTGAAAAGCGACTTTTTGTGTGAAAAGTGACTTTTTGTGTAAGAAGTAACTTTTTGTGTAAAAAGTGGTTTTGTGTAAAAAGTGACTTTGTGTAAAAAGTGACTTTTTGTATAATAGGAGACTTTTTGCGTAAAAGGACACTTTTTATAAAAAAAAAATTTTGTAAAAAGTGACTTTCTGTGAAAAAAAAAAACTTGGAAAAAGTGATTTTATCTAAGAGACTTTTTGTGTAAAAAGTAACTTTTTGTGTTAAAAGTGACTTTTTGTTTAAAAGGAGAGTTTTAGTGTAAAAGGAGACTTTTTGTGTAAAAGGAGACTTTTGTGTAAAAAGTGACTTTTTGTGTAAAATGTAACGTTAGTGTAAAAAGTAACTTTTTGTGTAAAAAGTGTTTTTTTGTGTAAAATGTAACTTTTTGTGTAAAAAGTAAATTTTTGTGTAAAAAGTTACTTTTTATGTAAAAAGTCAATTTGTTTAAAATGTAACGTTTGTGTAAAAAGTGACTTTTTGTGTAAAATGTAACTTTTTGTGTAAAAAGTAACTTTTTGTGTAAAAAGTAAATTTTTGTGTAAAAAGTCAATTTGTTTAAAAAGTTACGTTTTGTGTAAGAAGTGACTTATTGTAAAAAAAGTGACTTTTTGTGTGAAAAGATATTTTTTGTGTTAAAATTGACCTTTTATGTAAAAAGTTACTTTTTGTGTAAAAATTGACTTTTAGTGTAAAAGAAGACTTTTTGAGTGAAAAAAGACTTTTTGTGTGAAAAGCGACTGTTTGTGTAAAAATTAAATTTTTGTGTAAAAACTAACTGTTTGTGTTAAAAGTGACTTTTTGGATAAAAAAAAACTAACTCTTTGTGTTAAATGTGATTTTTTGTGTATAATGTTACTTGTTTGTGTAAAAAGTATCTTTATGTGTTAATTGAATGTTGCACATAAAGCGATCAATTGAAACATTAATGTGCTGTTTCTAGATACCGAGCGAGTAGTTTGAGTACAAATTTTACTTGTATTTTGTTATTGTAACAAAAACAAAATACAAGTAAAATTTTAACTCAAACTACTCACACGTTATCTAGAAACAACATATAAATAATTTCCTGAATTTTTAATTTTCCTTTTTTTCTTTTACAAAAAAAATATGTATGTCAATAGAAAACCTGCAATATTTCCCTTAAATATCAAAGAAACTGAACAAAAATTGAATTTAAAAGTAAAACCAATACCGACACAGAGAATAGTAAATCCCAAAAGGGAAACACTTTAAGTAGATTTAATGCTAAAATTAAAGTGGTTTTTTTACACACACCAACATTGCCACACTCAACATTTAAAAAAAAAAAAAACTATTTTTTACTGTATATTTCATATATAACATTTGTGTGTGTGCGTGTGTGAATGGCTAAATATATTGTCATACACTTGTAAGATTTCCAAAGAAGTATGTTGTAGTGGCAGAACTCTAAATACTTAAGTATCAAGGAAATGAACAAGATACTGGACTATTTTAAAAACTAAAAGAAAAAAATAATAAAAATGGAGAAGAATTGCTGTGAGCAAAAACCAATTCGAGATATAAGTTATATTTTAAGTGTTGACAAACCTTAAAAAATAAGGTAACATTCCCTTGAATGTAAAAAAAAGCAAAAATGAAATTGACTTTAACACATTTTAGACGCAAGCATTCGAATTTCTGCACTGAACCATAACAACCATTTGCGAAACCAAAGGCTTATCCAAGATTATGCTTAAAGTTTGCCGCTCTATATTTCTTACCCTTATTTTGCCAAAAAAAAAAATGAAAAGAGTTGTAGAAAAATAAAGAAATTGTAAAAAAGAAATATCAACTCATACACGTACTAGTTATGGTTGGTAGATGGTGGTTGTCAGGCAGCGATAGATAGACTCTGAAGTAAGAAGAAAATGTTAAGGAAATTAACAACTTCCTTGACACAAAACGAAAGACGAAAAAATGTAGCCAAATCTAAAGGGCTGTTGGTTGTTCGAATGACTATAAGCTGTCGGTAACCAGATAGTGTGGTTAATGTTGGTTTTTACTTATGGTTTTTGCAATGGAAAAGGAACAAAAAAAGAAAAACGTAATATGAAATACAGCAGTGACAATATTAGAGTAATAAATACTTTAATAAAACGCCTTAATATATGCTTTACTTTTGCTGATGCTTACAACGCCCTTAGTTATGCTTTAAATTAATGCTTCGTTTTGGGGCTAAAGTATTAACTATTTTACTAGAAAAAAATGCAATAAAATATTAAGTTCATAAACTTTGGGCATTTTTGCTTGTCACGGAAGAGGAAGCGTAAGAAGTAAATGTTAAAGAAAATTAACAAATTTATTAATGTTTATAATTAAAAAAAATCTCCAAAAATAGCAATTAGAGTTAGTTATATAAATGTCAAGAAATGGAAAGTTTACTCATTTGCTGTAATAAATTGTATATAAAATTCATCTGTAAGGGAAATAGAAAAATTTGGATCTTTACTACTTTTTTCAAAATGTTTTAATATCCAAAAGTAACATGGTACCTATGGTCTAGTCTATAGTCTAGTCTATAGTCTAGTCTATAGTCTAGTCTATAGTCTAGTCTATAGTCTAGTCTATAGTCTAGTCTATAGTCTAGTCTATAGTCTAGTCTATAGTCTAGTCTATAGTCTAGTCTATAGTCTAGTCTATAGTCTAGTCTATAGTCTAGTCTATAGTCTAGTCTATAGTCTAGTCTATAGTCTAGTCTATAGTCTAGTCTATAGTCTAGTCTATAGTCTAGTGTATAGCCTTTAGCAAAAATAATGAATTAATGTTAACAATTTGGCAAAGCTACATTTAGTTAGTAACATTTTCAACTTCCAAATCGTTGCCTACTTTTAGGTAAATTTTAGTTTAGAATATTTACAAAACTTTTAGGCAACAATAAATGTCATCATAATTAAGGAAACCAATAAAAGGTTAATAGTTGGCTTAAGCTCCATAACTATGTTTATTTAATAACATTTTAAACTTAGAAATCATTGCCTTCTTTAAGGCTACAGCTAGTTTATAACAGCCTACTTTTAGGCTACATAAAATTTAAAGCATTTAGATAAAACTCTCAATAAAAAGTTATGTACTCTAGCAACTTCATATTAAAGCAATTTTCTCCGCAACCCATAAAATAAAACACAAATATTTAAACATTATTATTGGACAAATAAATTTGTGCGCTCATTTGCTAGAGGAGTGAAAAGAGAAGGAAAAATATTTGCTTTGAAGGCTAAATATCACAAAAAGAAAATTCACAAAAATTATAGAGGTCAAGTTGACAATATTTCTTTTATCGCTTTTAAAAGCCAACAACAAACATCGAAAATCTACGTATGTATGTATATAGTTCAAAATGTGTGTTTAAGCAGATAGATTATAATGTGTGTAATGTGTTCTTTTTTTTTGTGTGGCTCTTGCAAATTTTCTAAAGGTGGTTGTTAACAGTTTAAGGCTAAATTTACAGGCATTTTTATGTGTATTTTGTCAATGGATTTAACAACAACAACAGCAGCAGCAGAGGCGACAAATGAAGGCAACAGCAGCATTAAAATAAATACCAATTCAATGAACAATCTGAAAACATTTTGCAAGGGAAAGAAAATTGCTAAAACGTGTTTCAGAACGACTTTAGGCCATATAAACATACACACACACACACTCAATCACACTAAAATAAATTTGAAATAATATCGTTTGGAAAAAAAGGACGTCAAAATACATACAATATACAGTAAGGGAGAATGAGACACACGTCACGCACTTTTAAATTAAAAAGAAAAATGATCAATATGAATATAGACGTAATTTAGAACTATTGTTGTTATTTATGTGATTTTTTAATTTTATATTTGATACTTCAATGTTTGAAAAACTTAACAGTACATATTAGAAGTAATTGCCAATAAAAAAAGTTTCAAAAAATTCATTGGTTAAAAAAGAGTATTTTTTTCAACTAAAAGGAACATTTGTGTAAAAAAATGTTTTCAAGAGATAAGTAGTTTTTGTGTAAAAAGTTATTTTTGTGTAAAAGGAATTTACTTTTAATAAGAGACATTTGATTTAAACTGTTACTTTTTGTGTAAAATGGAACTTTTAGAAAAAAATAATTTGTTGTGAAAAAGAGACGTTTTCTGTGCTAACTAAACGGTTTGTGTAAAAGTCGAGTTTTTATATAACTTTTTATGTAAAAAGGACTTTTTATTTAACAAAAAAGTTATCACTTTTTATATAAAACCCAAATTTTTGTGTAACCTTTTGTGTAAAAATTGATGTTTAGTGTGAAAAGGTATTTTTTTGTGTTAAAAAGGGAGTTTTGCTGAAAAAAGACTTTGTGAGAAAAGTGACTTTTGTTTAAAAAATTACTTTTGATGTAAAAAGTGATTTTTTGTGTAAAAAAGTTAATTTTTGATAAAAAGTATGTTTTTATGAGAAAATCTACTTTTTTGTATAAAAAGTAAGTTTTTGTGTGAAAATTTACTTTTTGTGTAAAAATTAACTTTTTCTGTAAAAATAACTTTTTGTGTAAAAGTAACATTTTATGTAGAAAGTAACTTTTGGTGTAAAAAGTAACTTTATATGTAAAATGTAACTTTTTGTAAAAAAAAGTGGCTTTTGGTGTATAAAATTAATTTTTGTGTAAAAATAACTTTTTTGTTGTAAAAAGTGACTTTTTTCTCAAAAGAGACTTTTAGTATAAAAATAGCTTTTTGTGTAAAAATTAGTTTTTTTTGTAAAGAGTGACTTATTGTGTAAAAAGAAACTTTTGTGTAAAAAATTACTTTTGGTGTCAAAATTGTTTTCTGTGTAAAAAGTGACTTTTTGTGTAAAAATTGTTTTTTTGCGTAAAAATAGTCTTTTTGTGTAAAAAAAAGATGATTTATTGTGTAAAAATTGAGTTTTTGTGTAAAAACACTTTTAATGAAAAAAAAATTATTGTTTTAAAATTTAGTTTTTGTGTTAAAAGGTACTTTTTATGAAAAAAACTGACTTTGTGTAAAAAAGTGTTATTTTGTGTAAAAATGACTTTATGTCAAGTGAGTTTTTTTTTGTAAAATGTAACTTTTTGTGTAAAAAGTGACTTTTGGTGTAGAAAAATACTTTTTATGTAAAAAAATTACTTTTTGTGTAAAAAAACTTTTGGTAAAAAAAGTGTTTTTTTATTTTGTAAAAAAAATACTTTTTGTGTAAAAATGATTATTTGTGTGAAAAAAAGAGATTTTTTTTTGTAAAATGTAACTTTTTGTGTAAAAAGTTACCTTTTTGTTTAAAATTACCGTTTTGTGTAAATAGCGACTTTTTGTGTAAAATAACACTTTGTGAAAAAGAGAATTGTTGTACAAAAAATTTAACTTTTGTGTAAAAAAGGTCGATATTTAAAGAAGATAAATTATTGTATAAAAAGTAACATTTCTTTAAAGTAAACTTCTGTGTAAAATGTTTAATTTAACAATTTACTTTTTACATTTTAAAAATCATTATTAATTTCCCTAAATTTCTCATCAAATATTATAAAACAATATGTTATTAATGATTTGTAAAAGAAATTACAATAATCCGCCCATAAATGTTGTGGTCAGACAGACGCAGGAGATGAGCTGATTTTTATGTAAAAAAAAAATTAATTTAAACAAGAGTGTTTTTAATGGCTAAACGAACGTAAAGACAAATTTACAATGTCATTTAGGCTTAGCAACAACATCAGCAACAAAAAATAAACAAGCAATAATTGTATGATTTAGAAAGCAAAAAAAAAAAATACCAATTCAAGGCAACTGAAAAGTTATAGATAAAGGAGAGAGAAAGAGAAGATTAAGGAAAAAAAAGAGACACAACAGTTGGGGTCTGGCGCTTAGTCGACCATTAGAAATGTCTGAGATAACATTTGAATGACGCGACTTTTGTTGTTTAACAAAAATTATTTGTTTAATGTTTTTTTCTTCCTTCCTTTCTTTGTATTTTCATCAAATATTTTAAATAACAAGCAACAAAGTATGTTAAACATATAGATTTTATTTTGTATAATTTTTGTTCTTATTTCTTTCTAAACATTAAGTGTATTAGTTAATACGCATTTGACGTTGCAGTGATTTACTTAACTTGTGTGTGTGTGTCCTTTTTAGTTTAATTTCTCTTTTTCTTGAAAATGTCTTGTATGTTTTCTTGTTTTTCGTTAATATTTTTCAAGGATAAAAGTATTATATTTTTCTTTTTCAGTTAATTAAGTTTTACTCTTGTCTTAAATAAATATGTGTATTTTTTTTTTTTTTGTCTTTTGTAGTTTGCAGGAACTGGAGCAGCAGAGTCTGTACTAAATGTTAGTAATAGAGTTTGGGTTCTTACATGTGTTTGGGTTTTGTGTTAGTTGTGTTGTGCTTATTTCTAATTTACTTTTGTTAAAGTTTGCGTAATTAATAAGAAAATCAGCTTAAGACGCTAATAAATATAGAAGATTTACTTGCGGCAACATGTTTTTATTTTAATAATTAAATAGTATTTGTTGTAGTAAATAAGGCAGACTACAAATTGAGAGTGAAAAAAAGAAACAATTTGTTAATAAGAATTTGTAGCATATTGTGGGGAGTTTAAATCAAATTATATTAAAGTATATGCTTAGGGGTGGAGGTAATATTTAAAATGTTTGTTTTTTTAATTTCTAGTTGAGGTTTAAGGTTTGAGAAAAATGAAAAGTAATCGTTACGCTCATAAATTTCTGTAACAAAATGGAAATTATTGGTTTAATATACACTTTTTCCGAAATACATAAAAAGTGATTTTTTGAGTTAAAAAGGACATTTGATCTAAACAGTGATTTTTTGTTTAAAAGGAGACTTTTCGGTAAAAAAAAGGACTCTTTGTGCAAGAATTGAGATTTTTGTAAAAATTGACGTTTTATTTAAATTAAAACATTTATTTAAAAGTAGTGACTTTTTATGTTATAAATTACATTTTGTGTAAAAAGTGTAATTTTGTGTAAAAATTTATGTTCTGTGTAAAAAGTAACTTTTTGGTGTAAAAAGTGGCATAACTAACTAACTAACCAACTAACTAACTGACTAACTAACTAACAAACTAACTAACTAAATAACTAACTAACTAACTAACTAACTACCTAACTAACTAACTAACTAACTAACTAACTAACTAACTAACTAACTAACTAACTAACTAACTAACTAACTAAGTAACTAAGTAACCAACTAACTAACTAAATAACTTACTAACTAACATTTAACGAATTGTTGCAATTGTTGACAACGTTGCGTTGTCTGACAACATAGTGTTGTTGTACGTATGTACATACTCTGACAACGGATGTTATTGGAAAATTATGAACTATTTGGTGTCAATCTAATATCAGGAGTGTGTAATGAAACGTATCATACCCAAGTGATGCCATTGAATTTTCCATACTCGTCCAAGTATGTTCAGAAAAAACACTGTTTATACGGTTAAGTCTCTAGGTGCTGTTGCAGAGGACATTCCGTATGCGTGGTTGTAAACGGAAGTGATGCAACGGGACAGCAATGGTCGGGGATTCGATAAATTCTATATTCGTTAATATGAGTAAATCAGGTGGTGGTGAAACGTCACAGAAGCTCATACAGTTTTTGAAAAAACTACGTAAAAAGAGGCCCAGGTGTTCACGTAAGCACAAAGGTGAAGGATATAAAAACATTGTTGCGAATGGCATTGGTACTCTGTTATAAGAGTTAAGGTAAAATTTTGTCTTTTAATACAAATCTGACAGAGGTAACACAAAATTCTTGTCTTATTTTCAAATAAATTTGTATAATATTTCAAAAATTAAAAAAAAAAAAAAAACTATCAAATCACACATTTCTTTCAATTCCCCTTTCAGCAATATAACAAAGAATGTCGCATTTTGGCAATGTTTGAATTACAATAAAAACAAATATTTAAAGAAATTTCATTTTCATTTCTTTCTTATTTTTTTTTTAACAACAACTAACATTAAATTTAAAATTTTTAATATCGAAATGTTTTACTACACACACCATAGAACAACATCAAAACACACACACATACAAAAGAAGAATAATGTTAAACGAGATTTTAACAATAGAAATAGTTTCAACATAATAAAATATTGCCAATGATTATTGGCACACAAATCTAACGAAATCCTTACTGAAGGGCATGATGGAAGAAAAAATATGAAAAACAATAAATTGCTGTTGTTGGACTATTACAGCTGCAAGCTTATTTTATTGTAAAAGCAGCAGTATACTTATATATAGACTTCATCAGGACAATATAAAATGTAGAAACAAACATATCTTATCGTTTAACACAAAAGCAAAATCTCAGCATTATATAAAATTTAGAGAAGAAGAAGATGAAGAGAAAATAAAATCAAAAACCAAAAAAAAAACATATAATGACTATAACATTGGCAGGCACATCATCATCATCGTACACATCAATATGGACCTGCTGTGCATTAACTCGCCTAAAAGTATGCACTAGTTTGCAGAAAATCTCTATTCCTATTTGTTTTTCTAAGAATTTGTACAATTTTACAAAAGTTAACATTGAAATGCTACTGGTGCTCTTATAGTATTTGTAAACCCTTTACGTTCGTTAGAAGGTTATATATAAGTTTGTCATTCCGTTTGTGTCATGCTTGTCTGTACACAATGGAAAAAAATAAATATACACGCATGGTATCAAATTGACACCAAAGTTTTTGTAATTTTTCAATAATATTCGTTGCAAACTTTTGCCGGATCGGCCCACATTTGGACATAGCTTCCATATAATGCTATCATCTAAAATCCATTTTTCGTTAATGTATACGTAAAGGATATTTAAGATTCGCCCTTTAACTTGTTTTTTATTTTTTATTAGAATTAACAGCAGCATATGAAGGAAGCAACAAAAAAATCAATATAAAAATAAAAAGCTTTGCAAGGCCTTTTGAAACCCAACAAAAGATGAACAAGAGCAAAAAATTAAAAAAAAAAACGACAGCCACCCACATTTAAACAAAAAATCCCAGATGAAAAAAACGAACGAACATAAATGCATGCCACAATGTAAGTAGAGAAAAAACCCAAGAACAGAAGTAAAATACAAATACACACAGACATAGACACACACACACACAAAAGAGTAAAGAGAAATCTGGGTATGCAGTAGTGTAGTACTATTTGTAAATTGTTTGTATGTCTAAAAATATGCTACAAAAATAAAACAAGTGTATTTAAAGCCTCAACATATGCTACAATATGCAGCTTTTACATTATATAAGAACAACTCGAAGAGTTTATAAAAATAAACCAATTCTTTTTATTTTTGCAAGCAAACATTTTTAACAAAATTTTATTTGATTTTCTATAGAGAGAGAGTATGGGAGAGATGTGAAAAGAGGTAGATGTTTTAAAACTCACCTTGTCCGAGGGTATAGTACGCGATTTTTGCGTAATCACGGCCGGAGTAACAATATTGGCATTTCCTTGGCCTACACCAGCTGAGCCACTGCCACCACCACCTCCACTTCCTCCAGCAGCACTATGGCCGCCACCTGCAGCTGAGACCGAATTAGATGAGGCCGATGAACAGCAAGAGGAGGACGATGAAGAGCAAACAGAAACATCTGTAGTATGACGTTTAATGCTGCATGGTGTGCACGAGCTGTTTTGCGACGAAGAGGTGGCGGCTGTACAAGGAGCTGACATTGACGTCGATGGCCTTGCAAATTGCAAATGATTGTGATGATGATTATGATGTTGTTGTTGTTGTTGATGTGGTAGTTGGTGTTGTTGTTGATATTGTGTATGAGAATGTGTTGAAGAATGATTTTGATGGGAAAATGAAGAGGACGAAGCCGACGAAGTAGAAGAACTATTGTGATGATGCTGATGATGATGTTGTTGCTGAGCTGAATATGAATTAGTTGAATGATTATTGTGGGAGTATAGTGGCTGCTGATGAACGGCCACAGCAGCAGCTGTAGAAGCACTAGCCGATGCAGAGGGCGATGAAGCGTTTGAGGATGAGGGTGTTAAAAGTGAATGAGTAGAAGATTGATTATTATACTGATGATGTTGCTGCTGCTGCTGTTGTTGTTGTTGATTGTGACTGGCATGCGAAATCATATTATTGGCCATGGGATTAAAGGACGAGGAGCCGCCGTTATGGCAGGAAGACCCGTTCGTTGACGAGGAAGTGGAATGAGAACGTTTATTATTTAGCTGCTGCTGTTGGTTAGCGTTAATATTTGCAGCCGCTGTAGTAGTGGTAGTTTGTGTATAGGGATTATTATGTGGACCAGCGCCAGCGCTGACTACAATAGCCCTCGTAGTGTGTTGATGCGATGATGCTGTATGTTGATGACTACTACGATTTGTATTGTGTTGCAGTGGCTGATGTTGTAGTGGACCCGTTGGTGATGTAGGCGTTTCAATGGACGAAGTTGTCGACATGCTGCACCGTAGCACGTTCGAAATTAATCTTTAAATATTTTGTATAATTTATTCGTTATTATTTTTTTCTTTAACTACAGCTCACGTTTTGTAATTATTTTTCTTTTTTTATAATTTTCTTTAATTATATATTTTTTCTTGTTTAATATTTACACTTGATTTTATTTTTTAAAGATTTTATTTTTTTTAAATGCCTGCAAAAGAAAAGAATTTTTTTTGTAAAATTTTAATAAAAATTATAAAATTTAAATAATGTATGGAAAATTTTGAAATAAAAGAAGCAAAATCGATTGTATTGTTAAGAAGACCGACAACTAAAACTGTGTGGAATTTAAAAATATTTAGATTTTCCTGTTTCATTAATAAAAGATCGTTCCATCTTATCCGGCAACTTAAAAGTTTAATTCAAAATATTATTTATAAACGGCTTTGCTAACTATTTTCTAAAAATAGAAGAAAAATCACCTGGTCTCTTTAATATTTAGTTTACATTACATTGCTCATTTGCATGCATACATAGTTATTTACATACAAATGTAACTGTGATATATACATATTTCTTTTTATTACTCTTTTAAACGAATAAAACTACTCTCAATCGGCAGTCAACTAACTATCTCGCTCTCTGTATAAAACAGTGATATTATTGTTGTTGCTACTGTTATTTTTGCATATTATTTATAATTCCCCAAGTGTTGTCATGTGCTTTAACATATTTCAACTTTAGTGCTGCTGCTGCTTCTTCTTTATATTATTATATTTTTCTTGTATACCTTGTTTTTGTTGTTAATTTTCCCTTTGCAATAGCTGTATGCATGAGTATGTATGTACATATGTATATTGTATTTGTTTCTTATGCAAATTAAAGTACATAGTAAAAAACAACAATAACAAAAGAAAAAAATGAAAAATTGCATTGTATAACAATTGTATGTGTGTTGCTGTGTATTTTTGCATGTAATACATAAATTTATTAAAATATTTTGCTTAAGCAAATGACAAATTAAAATACAATTTTTTTTCTCATTTGTTTATGTTTTTGTTGTTTTTTTGTTAATATATGTATGTGTACATTTTTATGTGTGACTTTTTAATGTCAATTTATGTGCTGGTGCAATGTTCACAAGTCAACCAAGTCACTTGTCAAACAAATAACAAAGACTTTTTTGTTGTTGTTTTTCTTGTTGTTATTGTTTTAATGCACTTATTCATTCATTTATTTATACGTCATTTGTAACCACCCTCAAATTTATCATGATGTTTATGCCCATAATGTGCAAAATACAAAAACAACAAACAACGACAAGAAATAAAGAATAAGAGAACAACAATGTTACAATAACACAAAATAAACAAGCAAACATATGAAATCACTCGAAAAATTTAGTCAGTAATGGTTGCACAGTTTTGTACTATGTACTAATTGGTAGTAAATTTATTTCAAAATATTGTTTAATTTCCTTGCAGTTATTAAAGTAATCTTTAAAATATTTAAACAATTTTGCAAAATCCTAGTTTTTTACAAAAAGAAAATGGCGAAAAATCCAAAAAATTTAGAATATATTTTAAATAAATTTTATATCAATGGGAAATATAAAAAAAAAACTGTTATACCACTTTTATACAAAATCATATGGAGAAAAACTCTTATACTGTAAACTTATACAAATATTCTGTATAAAAGAACTGTTATACTAAAAATTTGTGTAGACAAAACTGTTATTTAGAAAATATTTTGAACAGAAACTGTTATACAGATTTAAGTTGAATTGAACCTTGCCCCAGATATACTTAAGCCTTAATTTTGATGGGCTTTTCATAATGGCTATAAGGACCTATTTTTATGGAATTCGTGGTGGTCATCAAGTCTAGTATAGAACTTGGTTTTTGCAGCTTTTTGTCGAGATATGAATATAATTATGAACTTAAAAAATATTATTAAATTAAACAATTATACTGTAAATTAGGAGTATTACAAAAAGGGTTATACATTTGTTTTATTAAAAAAGATTAAATGGAAATTAATATATACTTTTAAAAAATCCTATAAAAAACTGTTATACATAATTTTTTTTTTTTAAATTCAGGTGATTTTCTTATATACAAAAAGTTTTTATAATTAACAGTGTACCACTTAAAAATTGTGTAGACAAAAGCTGTTATAACGAAATTATTAAAAAAAAGATATACCGTGAAATTTTGAAGAAATAAACCGTTATACTGCATCTTTGCTATAAAAAAAACAAGTAGGAAAGTATAGTCGGGCATGGCCGACCATATGATACCCTACACCATGAGTATATTTTTACAATTTTTACTTTTATAAAATTTTTATTTTTTGTAACGAAACTTTTATGTTGAATATTACCATAATTCCAAAATATTTAAGCCATTTATTGATAAAAACCTAAAATTTCTAAATGAGGATTTATAAAGGTCAAATATGGGCCGATCCTCGGTAAATTTGGGAAAAGGATATATTTCTAAATAACAGTTAGTTTTGTTGAGTTTCATTGCGATACAAATGGTTACAAGTCAATTTTAGACGTTTAAGTCATTTTTTGAAGGGGGGTTTGTATGGGGGCTAGGGTCAAATATAGGCCGATCCTTACGAAAATCTACAGTATCATTTATACTTATATAAAACTTATTTGTGCCAATTTTTAGAGAGATATAATTTATTTGAAAAATTAATTTTTTTTGTATAATTCCTATAAAAAAAAACTAAATAGGTATACAAATAATTTTTAGAAAAAATATGTAAAACAGGGGGGTTACTCCATTTCTCGATTCGAAAATAAAAAATTTTGAATTTTTATGTTAAATACTTTTTCTTTCGATTCGAAATATGAAATCCAAAATTAGAAAAACACTATTATAATGAAAAGTTTCTATAAAAAATACTGTACTATTACAAAAACTAAAAAGATTTACAAATTGCTTTCGTATTTCAATACAAATTTCAAATATTTTTATGAAAAAAATAGCAACTTTTAGGGCCAATATCCAAACTCCGGTTATCATTTAACCGACCAGTTAAAATAATTTGTGTATGAAAACTACCAACTTATCATTACAATAAAATATAATAAGAAATGTATTTTCTTACAACGTTTTAAAACTAATAGGTATTGAAAGTTTCTGAAGATTTATCTGCCAACGTTGTAAGATCTTACAATCGTGTATTACAGATTTATGTCTTTCTTAAACAAAATAAGATAAAATTTTTTAACTTCAACAGCATTAAAAAATCCGTTTTAAAAAGGAAAACTTGCAATTTTCGGTTGCACTAAGCCGCATGTATTTCAAAATGATTCTCAAATTTACATTTTACAAAACTCTTGATTCAGTTTTCGCAAAAGAATTATTTATATTTTTTAAATCAATTTTCAATCAAATTTTTATTTTTAATATAGAATTATAGTTTTCTTTCATAAAATTACAAAATTTCAATGCATTTAAATGTTTATCTAATTGATTTCAAAATAAAACTTCAAGAATTTATAATTTGTTCAAAATTCCTTTAAAATGTCCATTTAACTGTCAATATTTTTTGAGAGTAATTGAATGCACAAACACACACACGCACATTAACAATATTACAGGAACAAAATGCAAAAAGTCAAAGGTGGGGCGTTAATTTGAGTTGATGATGTTTTTGTTTGTGCTGATTTTGTTATTATTGTTGTTGTTATTTAAAATGAATGAAATTTGCAACAAAAACAAACATTTAAAATCAAATAAGAATCTTTTACTTTTTAATTGAATATTATTCTTTTTTTAATTTTTGGCGTTTTTTTTTTTGTATTTTCCTTTTTCGTATGGCCCACAATACAATCGATTTTCTTAAGAAAAACAAGAAAATAAAGAATAAGAAATAAACACACACAACAACTAACTACACTATTATAAACTAAAGAGAAGAAAATATAGATAAAATAATTATAAATAAAAAAACAAATATATAAACAAACAAACATACACTGAAATAATATATTATTTTGATAGAATTTTTTCTTTCATTTAATTTTCAAAACCTTGGCCAATATTTGAATTTCTTGCTTTTTTCAACAATTTGATTTTGTAATAAAGATGATTTTTTTTTTCTTTAAAATATTGCACTTTACAATTTTATTTATGATTTTTTCACTAAATTTTGATTATACATTTAAAAAAACACACTTTTTTATGCAGGTTTTGTGTTACACTTAAATTTGTGGAGAAAATTTTGATTTTTTTCTTAATATCGTGATAAAAATTTGTAATATTTATATGAAATTGTGCAAGATTTTCTTTTATTTATTTATTTTTTGTAATTTTTTAATTAATTTCTCACTTGTTTTGGTTATTTTTTTTTTCAACAACCAACAAACACGCACACACACTGTTTTCTTTAAGGGAAACGCACGGTGGAGTAGTAGAAGGAAAAAAAGAGAGAGAGAAACCAGTTTACTTGCATTTGTTTTTATATTGATTTTTTTATTTTGCCTTTTCTTTTTGTTATTTGTTGGTTGGTTTGTTTGTTAAACATTTATTTTTATAACATTCCCCAACGCTTTTACAATACTTTTTCTTCCACTTCCTTTTTCTTCAAAAAAAAAACTTTAATTTTTTTATAACTCCTCTCTATGCTTAATAATTTGTTTGTTTTATTGATTTTTCTATGTTTTTTTCACAAACATATTAACAAGCAGAAACTATTGCAAATTGTCTATAATTTTTCTTAGGCCCGTTACCCGTCATTAGTTTGCCACTACAACTTATACGTTAACGCGTTGACCCGTCATTTACCAGAGCAAAACACAAACTAAAATTTTCTCTTTTCTTAAAATAAATAAAAGTTAAAATAGTACTATCTCACTAATGTACACAGTTGTATTAACTGGTACGAGTAGTCTTTTTTCAAATATATCTTTACATTTCATTATTATATTATGTGGTTTTATTGTCAACTAAATAATAAAATCAGCCAAATTTTATTAATTTAAATGGTTTTTTAATAAAAAAACATTGTTTTTTATCTGTTATAGTTGTATCAATACGAAAATAAGCAACGTTGTTTTCTTGATTTCCTTTTTATCCAGTGTACACTTAATTTTAATTTAATTAAGTGTACACTGTTTTTATCTAATAAGAATTTAAGGGGCGTGCTTACACATTTTTGACAGTGTTGGAAGACGTTATTACACTCATTTTGAAATTTCTTTTTACGGTAGCATTTAATACACTTAAAGTAAATTTGTATAAAAACAAACAATATTTATTCTGAGTTTAATGCTATATTTATAATGGAAACAACAATTTGGTTTTTTCATACCTTTCTTTTTTATACATTTTTATTAAAAAATTAAACATACCCAGCAAAAAAAGGACTTTCAAAGAAGCAAAAAAGAAGTTGAGTTTACACCATTGAAGTACTGAAAAGGTCTGAGCCAGTGTTCTGTAACTTTCGAATTGAACAAAAAAACATTGAAATAATAGAGTCATCCACTTTTTAGTTGCGTGATTCAAATAATTTTTAAACTGAACATATTACAATTAACCAAAATATATTTATATTACGTGTATTTACAAAGAAGAAAATTAAAAAATGGATTATTTCGCTTCTTTGGAAGTCAATAAACATCACTTCCAGAGATGGTAAAGAAATTAACTTAGTGCTATTTTTGAAAGGGTGATAAATTATATTTTCGGGAAGTACTTCGTTTTATTTTTGCTTTAACAGATAATACCAAATATTCTTTTGACTATCACTCACGAATGAAAAAAATAATTTTTGTTATGTTATCATCTACTCATGTACGAAAAAAAACTTTATTTATTCTTGTACGTAATGTTTTTTTATTTTCATACACAAAATAGAGAAAGGAAATATTTTCCTAAACTTTATTCAAATGAATATGCATATTTTATTTCATTTAAGATTGACATGAATTTTCATTTTTGATAAAGCACGAACATTTTTGCAATGTTTGGTTTTAGTTTTACGAATTATGTTTGCAATTTCTGATACAAATCGATGTTAAATGCTGTCAGACAACTAAGGGCCGGTTTAGATAGGAAAACTTTTGATTTTTGTGTCGACATTTTTATTTGGATCTAATCATACTTCCGACAATAACTTTATCAGAAATATGACTTGAATCAATAGTGATAGCGAGATAATAGTTATACTCGTATATGTTTTGTCGTATATATTCAAATCAACTTGTAAAATATTTTCCGGATCGGCACATAATTAATCATAGCTCCGATTTAAAGCCCGTTTTTTTCAAAAACACCTAAAATACTGCGCCAATATGTTGTGAACATATAATGGGTCATGAATGTGGGCAAAAATTTGACTCGAATGAGTTTTGTTACGAAAAATGTCAACTTAAACAAGGGTATTCAATTATTCGGTTCTTTCTTAATCAGTTTATTTGACAAATAATTATTTTTGTTATTTATCATATTTTTATTATTCAAAATGATTTGTTTAACCGATTAAAATGAAACTGTAAATTTTTTTATTTAAGTTTTTTTCTCAAATATTATAAATTATTTCTTTTCATGTGATATCGTTTTATTTATAAATAATTAAGTTAATTTATTTTATGTCTTTAAAATTATTCAACAAGTTCCAGAATTCATACGTTCTAAAGAACTAGTGTATAACATTATAACTTATAAAATATTTAAGAAGTTAAGGCAATATAATTATTTCCAACATTTTTTTCAAAATTTGTTATCAAATAATCGAAAAACAATTAAGGATTTTATATAGGAAGTAAATTTATTATAAAAATATTGAATTTTGTAGATTTTTGTGTAAAATAGTAAATTTTTCTCAATTGATTAATTGACATACATAAATTATTCGCTTTATTCGTTTTTTGAAATTTTACAAATTTTATTTATTGGAACGATTAATCATCAAAAAGTAATCGATTAACCGATTGACGATTAATCGTTTAAATATATACACAATTTTTGCACAATTGTATTGTGAGATTCTGTATCAAAATTACTATTTATGGCATATAATTTAAGACTTTCAGTTGTAATTCAGGTCTGAGTTGGGGAAAAACTTTCGCGTCATCGTTTTTATTTCTTAAGGAAGGTCAGGCTTGTGGTTACTGGGACAGAGTCACCTCAGAGTGAGGTTATGTTTTTAACTGGTGGAGACCATTTAAACTCAAATATATAATGGTGGAGACTATTGAAACTTTTAAACTTCCTATATGAAGGTATAGGTCGTTTTGGACAAACGTGTGATTACCTGGAAATATGAGTGCTTAATTAAAACTCAAAAAAAAAAAATAATTTAAGACTTTTGGAGTCTTCAAGAAGTTTCACATCACTTTATTGTGACACCCTTTAACTGAAGCAGACTGAGTTGTATTCACTTAACAATTATATTGTGAGAGTCTGTATTAAAAAATACTATCCAAGAACAATAATTTGGAGTCGTAAAGGAGTTTTACATCACCTTATTGTAACACCCTATAAGTGATGCAAACTGTGTTGTATTCACTCTACAAAATTCCAATTAAATAGCAGAATGCAACACTGCCATCAAGTCTCCAACGAAAATGGTCAAAAGTAAAAAAACGACAAACAACAATGAGAAAACGCAGCACCGCTTCGTATAATAGCCGTCAATAAAAATTAAAGCCGTCAATAAAATTTAAAAGTAGTCAAAGATGGTTAGTTTAAAGCTTTTTTTAATATTATCGCTATAATTTGTTAAATTCACTTTGCAAAATGATAAATATTTAGCTGTATTATACAAATCATATCCTGAAGTTATTAAGGCAAAACAACAAAGTCCCAACTTCTTAAAACTTTGCCGGCTAGTGTGCGATTTTAAGCCGCCGCTTAAATTTGAAAGTCACCCGCCTTTGCCAATAATGTTTGTCGGTGCAGGTTTTGTAACGCAGTACTGGGAAAAAACTCTTTTGAAAAAATCCTTTTACGTTTTTCCTTTGTAATTTTCAATGGAAAATTTTACAATTTTAATAAGTTTTTCAAGTGCATCAAATATTTAAATAAAAACTACAGAGTTTATGTAAAAATTATTTGTAAATTGTTAAAATTATAAAATGCATATAACATTTTAAAACTTGAGCAAAAAAGTCCCATTTACAAAATTTTTTTTCTTTCGGTAAGGAAATCAATAAACGTAAAAGAATGAAGCCAAAGTAAATGGTGGAAAAATAAAAAAAAATACGGCGGACGTTTGTTTTCAATATAAAAAAAGAAAATTAACGGGTGAATAGAAATGTAAAACAAATTAAATTCATTAATATAAAATAAACAAAAAAACTTAATTGAATTAAATAAAAATAAACACAAAAAACAGCGAGTGTATTTTTGTTTACAAAAGAAAAGTGCTGTAATAAAAAATTTGTCTAAATTTGAAATCAAGTGGAAATTATAAAATAAACAAAGAAATTTTCTTTGAAAATGGAAGCTATAAAGTAAAACTTTTTTCATTCTTCATCGTTTTTTTTTCGCTTGAATTGTGATTTTTTTATTTGCTTCATTCTTGTTCTGCTGTTTTTTTTTCTTTTTTGGCTTATGCCGCATCCTCTTTGCCCTTCATTCATCCTCTTTCAGAGATTTTTTGTTTGCGGCTTTCATTGAAATTCAACCCCAAAAAAAGCGACCAACAAAAAAAAATAACAATTCAATAAAAAAATGCCTACCACCCCGCCGAGCTCCAATCTAATGAAAATAAAACAGATTTTGGTTCTTTATTGTGTTTGCACGGTGCATGTGTGAGCAAGAGGTAATGAGTGTGCAAAAGAGATGCAGAAAGTTGTTTGGTTAGTAAATGGGAGAAAACAAAAATTACAAAAAGAATGAACCAAAAAACAACACGAGCGAAAAAGTGATTATAACGTAAGACAAAAAAAAAAACAAAAAAAATATATGGAAAAGAAAATAAATAACAAATAACATAAGAATAAGTGTGCAATAGGAGGTGAGAAAAAACACAAAACAGAAAAACTGAAGGAATTGTTGGATAAAAATAAACTATGAAAGAATACAGGTGAAATACTATAAATAAAAGAAAATAAAAATAGCACAGTTGCAATTTTTAGGAGGATTATGCCATAAAATGATGTAAAGTACTAAATAACGTTGGTAATGTTTTTCTACTTTAAATAAATTATTGAAAAACATGTCTCATTTTAAATACTGATATATTTGGAAAATTGTTTTTTATAAATATTTTTTATACCTATTAAGAAAACAAACTTTTTAACAAACTTTTTTCACTTTTGGCAAACTTTTTTTCAGAGTTGCAAAAAAGGTACTTTTTCTGCATGCACGTGTTAAAACTACATAAAAAATGTAAACAAAAGAAAACAAACCATAACAAAAGGCAATGCTGTATTTATAAAATTTTTTAAATGTTGGAATAAATTGAAAACAATAAATTGTGCAACAAAATGAACGATAGTGATCGATAGGGAATCGATTAAGGAATCGATCTCTGTATTGATTTTTTTGCAGGGTGCTTTCTATCGGATGATGTGAAGTAACAAACTTTGACAAACTCACAAATCTAACGAAAAAGAGAAATAAGTTTTTATACAAAAAAATTTTAAAATATTCCGTGTGCACCAAAACAGCTAATAGTGATCGATAGAGAATCGTTTAACGAATCGATCCCTATATTAATTTTTTTCCGGAGTACTTTCTATTGGACGTTGTGACGCAACAAACTTCGTTAACTTCACAAAATCTGACAAAAGAAGAGAAAAAGTTTTTATACAAAAAAATTTTTAAATATTCCGTGTGCACCAAAACAGCTAATAGTGATCGATAGAGAATCGATTAACGAATCGATCCCTATATTCATTTTTTTCCGGAGTACTTTCTATTGGATGCTGTGATGCAACAAACTTCGGTAACTTCACAAAATCTGACAAAAAAGAGAAAAAAGTTTTTATACAAAAATTTTTTTAAATATTCCTTGTGCACCAAAACAGCTAATAGTGATCAATAGAGAATCGATTAACGAATCGATCCCTATACTCATTTTTTTCCGGAGTACTTTCTATTGAACGCTGTGACGCAACAAACTTCGGTAACTTCACAAAATCTGACAAAAAAGAGAAAAAAGTTTTTATACAAAAAATTTTTTAAATATTCCTTGTGCACCAAAACAGCTAAAAGTGATCAATAGAGAATCGATTAACGAATCGATCCCTATACTCATTTTTTTCCGGAGTACTTTCTATTGGACGCTGTGACGCAACAAACTTCGGTAACTTCACAAAATCTGACAAAAAAGAGAAAAAAGTTTTTATATAAAAAAATTTTTAAATATTCCTTGTGCACCAAAACAGCCAATAGTGATCGATAGAGAATCAGTTAAGCAATCGATCCCTATATTCATTTTTTCCCGGAGTACTTTCTATTGGACGCTGTGACGCAACAAACTTCGGTAACTTGAACTTACTAACTTCACAAAATCTGATAAAAAAGAAATAAAAGTTTTTATCAAAAAAAAAAAATTAATATTCCGTGTGCACCAACACAGCCAATAGTGATCAATAGAGAATCAATTAAGGAATCGATCCATTTTTTCCGGAGTACTTTCTATTGGACGCTGTGGCGCAACAAACTTTGACTTCACAAAATCTGACAAAAAAGAGGAAAAAAATTTTTACAAAAAAAATTAAAATATTCGATTAAGGAATCGATCCCTATATCGATTTTCAAATCCTAATAAATATGAAGAATATTATTTAGGACTGTCATTTGTTAGATTTAAACATATGTAATTTTACAAAAATAATTTCGAAAATAAATTTTAATATAGATATTTCATTTTCATTTATTCCTACCTAAGCAAACATCTGGCAACATATTGAATAACTTAAAAAGCTCTTTTCCCACTAAGTATCATTCTATGTTGAATGACAGATATCAAAAGAACTTGAAGAACTCGCGCCTGCTTTTTATTCCGTGCAGAATTCTGGTGATTTTGGATGAGCAATTACTACCTTTGATTCCTGTTTTTAAAATGATGTCTGTAGTAAAAGCAGACGGTGAGATGAATTTTAACCATAAACATTGACCAAAAGCAGACAGCAAATAGATGGCGATCCAAAGATTTACTGCATTTGCAACAAATGATGCCTTGTTATTGGGGAATTGCTCAATGTTATGACGCAACCGATAATCTATGGACGCAACAAACTGAACAACTCCAAATTAATGAAAACATTTTTGTACTAAAAAAATTTAAAATCTTTTTGTGCCAATAAATTCAATTAATACCCTGCAAAAATTGTGACTACTTCGCACATGTATGTAAAGAGTACTCCTTAAACGACTAGGACTGGTACAAAACTAATCCAAATATATGGAAAAAACATACTCCATTTAACATTGTGATGTCCCAGGTGAGGACAATGAAATGCATTACATTGGAGTAATCCCAAAACTACTCCCTTGCTGAAATTATGAGAGTGCATGGTCCACATGAAATGCAGGTTGTTAAAAAAAAGAAAACATGATTCATCCATGTTACATATGTTACAGCAAGTATCCTGAAATATGCAAAAATTATTGGAGTACACAATATTGGAGTACATGATCCGTTTAGTAGTCCTGACAAGGATTATATTTATTTCTCGACTTGCATTATATGGCACCATGGTTTATTCCAATAATTTTAGCAAGGGAGTAGTTTTGAGATCACTTTGATGTAATGCATAGATAAGGTGGTTCTCACCTACAACATTACAATGTTAAATGGAGTATGTTTTTTCCATATATTTGGATTAGTTTTGTACCAGTCCTAGTCGTTTAAGGAGTACTCTTTACATACATGTGCGAAGTAGTCACAATTTTTGCAGGGTATTAATTGAATTTATTGGCACAAAAAGATTTTAAATTTTTTTAGTACAAAAATGTTTTCATTAATTTGGAGTTGTTCAGTTTGTTGCGTCCATAGATTATCGGTTGCGTCATAACATTGAGCAATTCCCCAATAACAAGGCATCATTTGTTGCAAATGCAGTAAATCTTTCGATCGCCATCTATTTGCTGTCTGCTTTTGGTCAATGTTTATGGTTAAAATTCATCTCACCGTCTGCTTTTACTACAGACATCATTTTAAAAACAGGAATCAAAGGTAGTAATTGCTCATCCAAAATCACCAGAATTCTGCACGGAATAAAAAGCAGGCGCGAGTTCTTCAAGTTCTTTTGATATCTGTCATTCAACATAGAATGATACTTAGTGGGAAAAGAGCTTTTTAAGTTATTCAATATGTTGCCAGATGTTTGCTTAGGTAGGAATAAATGAAAATGAAATATCTATATTAAAATTTATTTTCGAAATTATTTTTGTAAAATTACATATGTTTAAATCTAACAAATGACAGTCCTAAATAATATTCTTCATATTTATTAGGATTTGAAAATCGATATAGGGATCGATTCCTTAATCGAATATTTTAATTTTTTTTGTAAAAATTTTTTTCCTCTTTTTTGTCAGATTTTGTGAAGTCAAAGTTTGTTGCGCCACAGCGTCCAATAGAAAGTACTCCGGAAAAAATGGATCGATTCCTTAATTGATTCTCTATTGATCACTATTGGCTGTGTTGGTGCACACGGAATATTAATTTTTTTTTTTTTGATAAAAACTTTTATTTCTTTTTTATCAGATTTTGTGAAGTTAGTAAGTTCAAGTTACCGAAGTTTGTTGCGTCACAGCGTCCAATAGAAAGTACTCCGGGAAAAAATGAATATAGGGATCGATTGCTTAACTGATTCTCTATCGATCACTATTGGCTGTTTTGGTGCACAAGGAATATTTAAAAATTTTTTTATATAAAAACTTTTTTCTCTTTTTTGTCAGATTTTGTGAAGTTACCGAAGTTTGTTGCGTCACAGCGTCCAATAGAAAGTACTCCGGAAAAAAATGAGTATAGGGATCGATTCGTTAATCGATTCTCTATTGATCACTATTAGCTGTTTTGGTGCACACGGAATATTTTAAAATTTTTTTGTATAAAAACTTTTTTCTCTTTTTTGTCAGATTTTGTGAAGTTACCGAAGTTTGTTGCGTCACAGCGTCCAATAGAAAGTACTCCGGAAAAAAGTGAGTATTGGGATCGATTCGTTAATCGATTCTCTATTGATCACTATTAGCTGTTTTGGTGCACACGGAATATTTTAAAATTTTTTTGTATAAAAACTTTTTCTCTTCTTTTGTCAGATTTTGTGAAGTTACCGAAGTTTGTTGCGTCACAGCGTCCAATAGAAAGTACTCCGGAAAAAAATGAGTATAGGGATCGATTCGTTAATCGATTCTCTATTGATCACTATTAGCTGTTTTGGTGCACACGGAATATTTTAAAATTTTTTTGTATAAAAACTTTTTCTCTTCTTTTGTCAGATTTTGTGAAGTTACCGAAGTTTGTTGCGTCACAGCGTCCAATAGAAAGTACTCCGGAAAAAAATGAGTATAGGGATCGATTCGTTAATCGATTCTCTATTGATCACTATTAGCTGTTTTGGTGCACAAGGAATATTTTAACATTTTTTTGTATAAAAACTTTTTCTCTTCTTTTGTCAGATTTTGTGAAGTTACCGAAGTTTGTTGCGTCACAACGTCCAATAGAAAGTACTCCGGGACAAAGTGAGTATTGGGATCGATTCGTTAATCGATTCTCTATCGATCACTATTAGCTGTTTTGGTGCACACGGAATATTTTACAATTTTTTTGTATAAAAACTCTTTCCTCATTTTCGGCAGATTTTGCAATATGTCAAAGTTTGTTGCGTCTTAGCGTCCAATAAAAAGTACTTCGGAAAAAAATGAATATATGGATCGATTCGTTAATCGATTCTCTATCGATCACTATTGGCTGTTTTGGTGCACACACAATATTATCTATTTTTTAAGTATAAAAACTTTTTAATATGTTACTCAAAGTTTGTTGCATCCCAACAGCCGATATCAAGTACGAAGAACAAAAATCAATAAGGATTTCGATTCATTTCCGATTTTCTATCGATTACATATTTCTGTTTTATTGCACAAAGTATATTTAAATTTTTATTAACAAAAAACTTTTTGTTAAATATCTCAGAGTTTGCTGCTTCATAATATATAATAGCAAGTACCCAGAAATGAAAAAAATACTGGAATCCATTCATTTTCCGGTTCCCTATCGATCGGCCTAGTTTATTTTGGTGCACAGTCAATATATTTCATTTTATATCAATAATTCAATATTTTAGAAATAAATCAATTAGTTTGTTATTGTTTGTTTTCCCTTTGTTTACGTTTTTTTGCGTATTTTTTGCTTTGTTTACATTTTTTATGTACTTTTCCACGTGTATACACAAAAAAGTACCTTTTTATGCAACTCTGAAAAAAGTTTGCCAAAAATCCCCCTGTTTGTTTTCTTCTTGTAGGTATATTTTTTAATTCATTCACTATCGTGAGAAGTTTTGCATAAAGATTTTTTTCAAATTTCTAATATTTTTGGTGTCAGATCGATGTTTTAATGTAAATGTAAAATATGAAACATATTAACCTCTACTATCTGAATCTGGTCAAATTTTTTAAGAAATGGTTATTAAAAAGTAATAATTCATAATGTAGTGATGTAGCAAATTAATTACGCGTTACGCATGTATATATACCGCGTCAAGATAGATGAGACGTCGGAATCTATTTATTATTTAATTTTTATGCGTATGTTTTCAGACTCCTTTAATTCTACCAGGGATTCGCGCCATAAGAATTTTAAACCCATAGACCAAAATATGTGAGAAACAAAGCTAAATCCAAATCTGTCTTCAATATTTATCATTAATATTAGTTATTTCACATATCGTATCATAAAGTTTGACACGATATCTGAGATTTTTTAAACTTCATGACATGATATCTGGAAAGTATGATGTAATGGACATATTTCCGGGATTTTATTTTTAAGCCTGTCTAATTTGACTATTTTATCCTAACATCTCTAATGCCGGGTATTCAGAAAGAAGAATGTAAAACAGTATTTGAAATTTTGTATCAAGAATACTAACAAAAACTGAGTAGATTTAATAAAAAATTGTTTTCTTTTTTTCTTTCTGAATTTAGTCATAATTTTTATTTATTTAAAAAAAGTGTAAAAAACAAATTTATTTTCAGTCGAATATCTGTGACATAAATTATAGCGTCGAGATAAATACTTAAGCTACATACACACTATAAGAGTTAGATTTTTATTTCATACTGCCAAACTAAATAAAAATTGATATGATTATCAAATTTAAAATATATTTTGCTTTTTCACTCCTAGATTTGAAATAGAATGAAATTTTAATTTGAAAAAAAAAATTAAAAAAAAAAACGTAAATTTTCATTCTGTTTCTGTTATTTAAAATTTGTTCATATATTTATAAAACAAAAAATTTTAAAAAATCATACGATTTTCAATTGTCCGTATTTTCAGTAAGTTTTATTACATTTTGTATTTACGCTATAATATTTTTAATTTTACTTGAAAATTTTGACATGTCGTTTTACTGAATATTATAGTGTGTAGCCAGCTTTAAAATTAGTAAATTTTTAAAAATTTTTAGGAAAAACTTAAACTTTGCGTCAAGCATTCAAACGGAAATATTTAGAAAGAATATGAGGGCATACTGATATATCTCCTATTAAAAAATATGTTTCGTTCTGTAGGTTTATCCTGCAGGGTATAATATTTTCTAATTATTTTCTTAAGCTATATATAGACAGGTATTATATATTATAATACTAGCAGAAATATATTTAGAAAATGTAACAATGTCAAAAATGACAACGTTTCAAAGCAAAAAATGTAAGTTCAACGTAGTAAGGTCTGAAAATTCGTGTATCACAAATTAAAGTTAGAAATGTTTTTTAAACTTCTAAAAGTTTTTTAAAGTTTTGAGCAAATATGTATATAGAAGGTGCTTAAGGTGCCTACACACTATAAGATAATTCGTTATATCTTTATTTATTACTGCCAAAAGAAAATGAAATGAAAATTGGTATGATAATAAAAAGAATCAAATAGTAATTGTTTTTAAACTATTAGATTTTAAATAAAATTAAATTTCAATTTGTTTTTATTTGAAATTTGTAAAATGAAAATTGGTATGATTATCAAAAAAATCAAATGGTAATTGTTTTTATACTATTAGATTTCAAATAATATTAAATTTCAATTTGTTTTTATTTGAAATTTGTTTAAGTTTTTATTTTTTTGTTTAAATAAAACTAAAAAATCCAATCGTTTTGAAATTTTTAAAAATAATGCGATTTTTAATTTTCTATCCGTATTTTCAGACTACAATACTGAGTATTAATACTTCTCAAAAATTTTTGTATCATAATACAATTATCTCGTCTAAACGTAATTTATAATTTAATTTTCTAAAATATTACTGATCTTTTTATTCATAAATTTTTTAAAACAATTCAAAAACTTTTTATTTTAGTCTGAAAATACCTTAATTTTTGTTACATTTTGTACACTATTATATTTTTAATTTTATTTGAAAATTTTGAATATTTATAAACTACTTTGGGGTGGAAAAAGTTATATTTTTTTTACTTTAAACAGCGTAAATTGACAATTACAATTTTCTTATAATACTGAGACCAGGTAGCCAAACAAAATGATAACATTGGAGGTGAACATGTTAATTAAATTTATTTTAAACGGTATAAATTTGCAGTTTGAAATCCAAGAGTTAAGATTATCCCAATGTTGCTTATAGGCAACATTGGGAAATCTGAAAAATAATTTTTAGCAAATTTTTTCAAGGATTTCTTTAAACGGAATTTTTAATAAAATAGTGTGAACTTTTTCCCTCCTTTTATGTAAAACACTTAATCTTGCGTTGAAAATATGTACTTTCATAAAATACAAAAACAATTTATATGAAAAATGAAGTGTGGAAAGGGGAAGGGATTTACAAAATAAACCTCTTTAAGTTCACACTATTGTTGACATTTTCTAAACATCTTACTGCCAACGTTGTAAGATCTGACTGTCAACATTTACACAAACCAATAAGTAAAAGTAAATAATAAAAAATTCTACAGTATTTATTTTACTTTTATTTACTAACAGTTTATACATTACCCAAATATTCCTTTTAATTTATTTTGCAAATTTCTTACACCTGAAAATGTATAAAAAAAAGAAAAATTAGTACCCTTTAACATACTACTCATTTTTACAACTCTGTGCTTTTATACAATCAGATTGCAACCCTATAAACGTTGTGCAAATTTTGTTTATAAAAAGAAATATATGGGTAAAACAAACAAAGAAACAAAGAAAAAAAATCACGTAAAGTAGAATGAAAAAAGGAACATGAAAAAAGTTTTCCATTTTCAAAGAAAATTTATTTCAATCATTGACGTTTTCCATGAAAAAAAAAGAGTTTGACTGACTGACTAAATATGTGTGTGAGTTCGTGTGAATGAGTGTGTGTGTGTGTGAAAAAGGTGAACTTTGAAAAACTATTAAATGAAAAAAAGAAAAATGAAGAAAAAGAAAATCGAGTAAAATATTATGCGTAGTAAAATAAATTCCTAATTTTTTTGTTATAAATAGAAAATTAAATAAATAAATGCAACATTTTGGAAAATTAAAAAACATTGAGCAGAAAAAATTTATGAAAAGAGACAAATTTTAAGTGAAAAAATAAAAAAATGATTATAAACGAGTACAAAACAAAAAAGAAAAACATTCTCTGAAAAATAAAGAAGAAAATTAAAACGAAATAATTAGTTTAAATGAATGTGAATGAATTACAAGAAAAAAAAAAACACGCTACACTTTTTATAATTGAAGAATTTTTGTAACAAGAATTTTTGCAAAAAAAACCTAAATGCTAGAATTAAACAATTGAACTAATTTTAAATTAAAATTAAATACAACAAAAACAATAGCAGCAGTAGCATCAGCAGCAGCTTTAAAATATGGATGGCTCTAATAATACAAGTGGAGGTTTATCTTCGCGCAGTCTTCCCTCGCTATTTGCAATAAGCAATGGTTCCTCTATGGCTACTAAAGATCTAGAAGGCCTAATGGCCATGAATGATAGTGCATTGTCACAACAAATCGAATTTATCTTACAAGATGCTCCCATGGAGCACGAAGATGCTGATGATGCCGATGACGACGAAAATGACAATCATCATCAACATCATCATCATCGCCAGCCAACACACAATCAGCAAGTATTATATCAACAACACCAAGTGACCACAAAGTCCTCGTCCGCCAACGAAGTTGGTCATCAACTAATGGAAACAGAAACCAGCAGCAGTTCTCAGGGGGCCATATCATCGACTGCAGCTGCTAAGAAAACAATAGCAGCTGCCATTTATAAATTAGAGACCCCACCGAATTCAACTACACCAATAACAAGCGCTTCCGATTTAAGTCAAACCAGTCAAGACGCCGAACAGTCCATAATCGAAACAAAAATACCAACAGCACAACATCAACATCATACAACTATTGTTCAACAGCAACAACAACAACAGCGTCGTCCAACGCATCATCATTTCCTCAATGGTCGTGGTATCATTGTACGCTCTTCAGATTTACACAATTACAATTCCCTGCCCTTGTCAGCGGCAGCTTCAATGGATCATCATTCTTTGGAAACCGAAGACGATGAAGAAGATCCCGAACTAAACGATGAAAACTTACAAGATATCGAAGAGGAGGCTAAGGCTGCTGAAGCCGATGAGGAACCACCCCATCTAGAAGCCACACAAATCAAAGTGGAAAATATGGAGGTACAAACAAGTGATAATACGCCAAGATTGGCCTATACTAGTGCTGCCACTACCGTGACTACCACCGATGCCGATGGCCAGCCTACACAATTGGTATTGCCGGCCGGTTCCATTGTCAGCACTGGTACACGCACTGTTACAGTGCCAGTTTCTGAAGCTTTAGCCCATCTTCAAAGACGTCCAGTTTTCATTAGCAACGGAGTGGCCAATGTGGGCGGCACCACTTTGGTACGTATGCCCGCTGTTTTGAGTCGTAATGGCTCGATGGCGGTCTTAAATGTGGTACAACAACAAGTTGGTACCAATGGCCAGACAACACAGCTGATACTGCAAGCTGCCCCCATGGGAAGTGGCGGTAATGCTACCGGAACTCCCATAATGGTAACCACCACCCAGCAGCCACAACAGCATCAACAGCTTACTAATACTACAACAGATAATACAGGGAACTCGTCACCAATTTCAAACATAACTCAAACTTCCAATACCCATCAAATACTGACAAATGCTTTAACGACCAATCAACAGGCTCAGCTGCAACAAGCTCATCATCAACAGCAGCAACAACAACAACAACAACAAACAACTACAATAAGGACTCTTAGCAGTGGCTCAACTACGTCCTCCCCTTCGTCGACGTCGTCTTCAGCAGCTACCGCATCTGCAACAACAAATGCTGCCATATCAACAACAAGATCACCACCTCCCCGATCAACATCCATTTCTACTCATCCTATTGCATCGACTTCAGCCCAAGCTCAGGCAGCTTATACCCGCAATACAGCATCAACCTCGCCACCCTCCTCTTCTTCGTCCGCCTCACCCTCATCCACCTCTATGCCGTCTGGGTCTGGCACAATGGGTGGTGGTGGTGGCACAATTTATCAGTGCTTAGAATGTGTAGAGAAATTCGACAACAAAGAACTCTTCGAGATACATCGTTCTGGCCATGCCAACAACATGAAATGCGCCATCTGTAATATGGTTTTGAAATCATTGAAAAACTATGAGAAACACTGTCTTCGCTGCAAACCGTACGAATGTCAAATTTGCGGTCGTGTCGTACGTTTTCGTCCCAATTTCATAAAACATATGCGCGTTCACACCGGACAACAGTCCGAACGTCATAAGTACAAGTGCGAAGTGTGTCACAAAGAATTCATGAGTTTCGAATACTTTAAGGTTCACAAAAAGATCCACAATGAAAATGTTAATCTGACGTGTGAAATATGCGGCAAACAATTTAGCGCTTTGGCGTCCTTGAGGGGACATTCTAAACTGCATTCTGGTGTCAAGTTACACAAGTAAGTAAAAAAGTTTCTTTTTAGTTTTAATCTGACAAATATAACTTTCTATGAATATTGCTAAACTATTCTGAATGATACAAAAATAAAGACCCCATAACCACAATTTTTCTCCAAGCTTAATCGTTTGCCTATTATTGAATAATTTTATTTAATGAATGAATTTTTTTCCATTTATTTATTTTTTGCTTTTTACACAGATGTGAAGTTTGCGGTAAAGGCTTTGGTCAACGTTACAATCTCAAGATACATGCTCGCACACATACTGGCGACTTTCCATTCGAGTGTAAAATCTGTAAAAAGAAATTACATACCCAATCATCGTTGCAAACCCACATGCAAGTTCATCAACGTGTTCAAACGTCACAAGCAACGTCGACCATTAAATCAACAGCCACCAGTACCACAACCAGTGGTAATACAAGTTCCAGTAGCAGTGCCAGCAGTGCTCACAACTCACCCACTTCGACCATCATCAAAATGGAACCACAGTTGACAGAGTCCTCCATTCCAATGGAAAGACCCAGTACCAGTGGCAATGTATTGCTCAGCCAACACTCCATGCACGATGATCTAGACGAAAACTCGGCCATGAGTGATGAACTAAATTCGTTGAATGGCCATCAGTATGTTACAACTAGTTGTGTTAAGAATACAATTGTCTCAGCCACCGGCGATGATTCATCCGAATCATCTAATACTTCACAAGAACAATTGCGACAAACTAGACAGATCTTATTAAACGGAGGCACACCGACACGAGCCATTGTGATTAATAACTATTTGCATAATAATGATAATAAAGGTGTTGATACACTACTGTCGCAGACATCACAGCCGCAACATCATGCTCAAGTCATACGTCATAATAATAGCAGTAGTAGCAGTCATATAACGAGCAGCAGTAGTAGTGCATTGCAGCAGCAATTGATGCGTAAAACTCCTATAATACATTCGACTGGTGGTGTAACATCATTAACAAGTTCAGTATTTGCCAGTGCCATTCAACATAGAGGTAAAATGATTGATGGTTTCTGTTTTACTTTTCTTTTAATATAATTTTAAAGGAATATAATCAAACTTTTATAATGTTTTTGAAATTATTTAATAATTTCTGTTTTTTCCTTCGTTTTAAGGCACATCACCATCTCCCTCACCCTCTTCTTCATCGACATCATGTTCCTCTTCAGTTGTGGTCTCTAAATCCGGACTACCCCTATCATTGGCCTCGGCTGCCCTGGGTTCCTCTTCGATAATACGCAGTACACGAGATCATGATGCCAGTCTAAATGGTCATCACCATCATCATCAACAAAATCACCACAACAATCACCAACGCAATAACCACCGAAATCACCACCGGCGTCGTCATCTGGCCGATATGGATGATGACGATGATGATACGAATTTACATCATCCGAGTGTCAATAACGGCCGTCACTTCGATGACGACGATGATATATTAGATGAGAAATCTTCCCCGTCCCTGGCTACGACAGCCATCAAAACCGAACCGAATTTCTATGTCTCTGGTGATATTTCGAATGAGATGTTGATCAAAGAAGAGGTTGTATTCGATGACAATTCCGCCAATTCGCCCCACTCGCCACCTAGTTCGAAATTTGGCATGTCCAATTTCGACAATGATCTCGACCATCATGTGGATTTGTCGCATTCGTTACCCACATATGGCTATCTATTGGATCAACACTCTATACCCGATACAATACCAGCTCAATTGTATGCCGACGATGATGATTTTCGATTAGATCATAATTCGCTGGGAGCTTTACACAATAATTCCTCATCGACCAACGATGGTGATTACATTAAGAAAGAGTGGAGCTATGGCACAAGTTCGAATTATACAATAAATGGTAAATTTGATGACGATAGCAATGCTTTATGTGATGCCGCCAATTTCATTTACAATTGATTGGAAGATATACCACCGTCACCGGTATTAGTGGATGGTTGATATCGTTACAACTACCGTAGCAGCAAAACCACCACCAGCAGCAACAGCAACAGCATCAGCAGCCGTTGCAGCAGTTTTAAAACGAAAACAAGGTGAAGTTAAATAGTTTATAATTATAATAATCAATCATAATTAATATTGAATCCTGGAATTCCTGTTGTGGCCAGAGAAAAAGAATAATCATTTTTTCTTATTTCTTTCGCCCTTAAACAGATTTCTTTTATTAGCGTTAAACAAAAAATTATGCATGTGTTTTGTAACGAAACATATAAACATGTAAAAAAAAAACAAATGCCAACAAATTTACTAAGTATTGAAAACAAAACAAAACAAGCACATTATATAAATTATATATAATTTTAATTATTAATCTTAAAACAAGGTTTTAAAACCACAAACAAAAGGACAGCAAATCCAAAAGTTTTTTTTTTTTTGGTTTTGGTTTTTGTTAAAAGTTAAAAGAATTTTCAAATTTTAACTCCTCCTCGCATAAAATGAAACAGCAAAGAACAACAACAACAACAGCAACAACAACAAATTAAACAAGTGAATTTTTCTTTATTATAACGTAACCTAGAACTAGAATTTAAAACAAACTTTTTCTGGGACTTTAAATTGCTTTTAATAGACAACAGAAAAACAAACAAATAAACAAAAACAAAAAGAGGTTAGTTTTATATTTTTTTTAAATATGACTGTTTTTATGTTTAAACTCTTATGATTTTTAAATGTAGTTATTTAAGTGATTATTTTTATAAATATATTTTATTTTAATATTTTTTTAAAATAATAATTTTAATATTTATACAATATTAATATTAATATAATGATATATTTAAACAAACAAAAATTTAACTACTATATGTGTGTGTCTCTGTGTGTGTAATTAATTGTTTAATTTGATGTTATAATTTTGTAAGTTGTAAACGTCGTAAATGTGAAATTATTTTAAATTTGTATTAAACAATTCCTTTTTAAAAACTCTTATCCCTCCCTTTTTCCTCTTTTTTTTTTCTTTTTCTAAAAAAGCAAAAAATAACTCTGCAACACTGTCTCTTGTCCTTCCCACCTTAACTACTCCCTTGGGTTGTTTTTCTCTTCAAATTTAAAACAACTTAAACAATTGTTTATTTAAATGTTAAAAAATTTTTTTTTATTATTTTTTTTCATTTAACTTTTTTTTAATAATATTTTTATAATTTTATATAAACATTTTTTTTTAATTTTTAATTTAAATTGTATATATGCAAATGTGTGTATGTAAATGTCATAGATTTTTCTTTATAAATAACAACTACACTTATATATTTATATATTTACAAAATAATAAATAATAAATATATTTTTCTTTTTTTCGGTGTCTTAAAAAATTTTCAAACTTGATAAAGTAAAAAAACAAAATGTTGTTGCCCGATGAATGCATGTTAAAATTAAAATTTAATCTATAAACATAAAAAATATTTATAAAAATAAAATCATATAAACATATATCTATATATATATTTTAGAGTAGTTTAAACTTATAAACGTAGGATTTTATTATAAACATTAATAGTAATAGCAAAAGAGAAAAAAACTTAAATCTTAAAAAAGGAAAACTTTTTAATTTTTTTTTTTTTTTGCATTTTATTACAAAATTTATTCCTTAATCACAATTTATAACTTGTCCTTGTAAGTTTTTAAATTTTACAAAAAAATAAGTATTTTATTTATAAAAGAAATTGTTTAAATTTTTTTAAAACTTCCCAGTGCAATATTTATTTTTTTTAATTTTCTTTTCTAATTTTCCTTTATAATTTTTCTTAAATTTTTTTTTTATTTTTTTATGCAAAAAATGTGATTTCCCCAACCCAACGATATTTTTTATTTGATTTTTCTTTTCTTTATCTTTTTGTTTAACAAGTGCAATCTCATTTTATCTTTAACTTTAGCTTTTCTTCATTTATCGCCTTTATCATTTATTATTTTGTCATTTTATATCATGTATATGTAGCATTTTTAGTATTTTATTTAGTATTGAAATAAATTTGTATAGAAATTTTTTTAAAAAATTTTCTCTTTTTTTTCTTTCTTTCCTTTCCAAGTTCAACTTTTAACTCAAATTTTTCTCAATTTCTAAAAGATTTCTTTTGGGATTTCTTGGCTATAGTTTGATGAGTTTCTTTTAGTCTATAGACTATAGCCTGAACTATAGTCGAGACTATAGTCTGAACTATAGTCAAAACTATAGTCTGAACTATAGTCAAGACTATAGTCTAAACTATAGTCAAGACTATAGTCTAAACTTTAGTCAAGACTATAGTGTAAAATATAGTCAAGACTATAGTCTAAACTATAGTCAAGACTATAGTCTAAACTATAGTCAAGACTATAGTCTAAACTATAGTCAAGGCTATAGTCTAAACTATAGTCAAGACTATAGTCTAAAATATAGTCAAGACTATATTCTAAAATATAGTCAAGACTATATTCTAAAATATAGTCAAGACTATAGTCTAAACTATAGTCAAGACTAAAGTCTAAACTATAGTCGAGACTACAGTCTAAACTATATTCGAGACTATAGTCTAAACTATAGTCAACGCTATAGTCTAAACTATAGTCAAGACTGTAGTCTAAACTATAGTCAAGACTATAGTGTAATCTATAGTCAAGACTATAGTGTAATCTATAGTCATGACTATAGTCTAAACTATAGTCAAGACCATAGTCTAAACTATAGTAAAGACTTTAGTCTAAACTATAGTCAAGACTAATGTCAAGACTATAGTCTAAACTACAGTCAATACTATAGTCTAAACTATATTCAAGACTAGAGTCTAAACTATAGTCAAGACTGTAGTCTAAACTATAGTCAAGTCTATAGTCTAAACTATAGTCAAGTCAAAACAAGACTACAGCCTAAAAATTAGTAATGACTCTAGTCTACGTTTATAGATCTCACTATAGTCTAGTTTAAACAATACTACAGTCAAGACATTAGTCACAACTCTTGTCAATACTATAGTATAAACTATAGACTAGAGTCATAGCAAAATGATAGGCTACACTATAGCCTTAACTATATTCAATACAAGATAAAACTGTTGTTAAGTTTACAGTCTAAATTTAGTTATGATTATAATCTTATCTATATTCAGTACTACAGGTGACGACTATAGTCACGACAAGATTAAACTGTTGTCAAGACTACATTCTAAACTATTGTCAAGACTATAGTCTAAACTATTGTCAAGACAAGACTACAGTGTTAAGTTAAGTCATGACTAGTCGAAACTATTATCAAGACTATAGTCTTTACTATTGTTAAGACTTAAGTCCAAACTAGTCTTAAGACTTTAGTCTAAACTATAGTCAAGACTAAAGTCTTATCTGTAGTCAAGATTCAAGTTTAAACTATAGTTAAGATAAAAATAATACTTTAGCCTTAGTTAATAAAACAGTCTATACTCTAGTGACAAGATAGTCTAGAATATTGTCAAGACTATGGTATAAACTATAGAAAAGGCTTGTCTACAATATAAACTAAAGTTAATACTATAGCCTTACCAATAGTTAGAACTATAATCGGTGCTATAGTCTATATTCAAAATAAAACTTAAATCAAATGTATAGCTCTAGAATAATAAAGACTATTTACCTTAACTAAAGCCAAGACCATGTAAGTAGTTTGCGAATCTATTACAAAGTGTTAAAAAATATACTAAAGAACGAAAACAGTTGGCTTAATTATTCCAAAATCTACGTATTTGAGAAATAATTTAAAGTTTTCAAAATTTTCTATAAACATTTCATTAGTATTTAATATTGTTTTTAAAGCCTGCTAAACTTGCCTCCTTTTTTCTCAACAAATGCCACCAACCAAATTCCCAATATCCAAACTCCAACCTAACCCACTAAAATGATTGCATTTCACATATATATATTTATAATAATATAATAACAAAAATTCCCTCCTCCTTAAGAGTAAAAATAATTCTTGTTAAATAAATAATATAAATAAATGTTTTCTTTTTTTTAATTTTCATTTAGCATGGTAGACAACAAAATTTAGATATTTATTATTATTAACAAAACATTATTATTAATTAATTAAATTATTTGCTTAAACAACAAAAAAGCATGTAATTATTCTTAATTTTGACGAAAACAAAAAAATTAAAAATTAGTAGAAAATTTAAATAAAATAAACATTTTAAATTGTTAGAGAAAACACAAAATAAAAACAAAAGGATAATAATGATGATAAAAAAAACAATTTTAGTAAAATTTAAACTTTTATCGAAGAAAAATAAGAAATGAAAAGTTATAAATATAAAAAATTTATTCAAATTACATTACAAAAACAAACAAATTATAAGTAGAGTAATAATAACAACAAAGTAGTAGTCAAATATAGCATTTAAGCTTAAAAAACACAAGTAGTAGAACAAAAAAAAAAAAAAAATTAAAAACCATTTTAGTAAAATTTTTAAGTTGATTTTTTTTTAAATTTTTTCATATAACATTTTTTGTAAAATTTTATTCTTAAAAAAAAGAATTTCATTATTATTTCATTTGGCGGCTTGAATTGTGTGCAGAGATTTTTGGTATTAAAAAATTATATAATTATTTTTAATTATTGAAATATTTTACTTAAAAGCTTTTAACGTTTTTAATCATTCGAAATTTTGGTTAACAATTCTTAAGCTATTTGCTCATTTTCACACTAAGTTTATTTTTTTTTTTAAAACTATGGATTTTTAAAGATATTCTCTGGAAAAGGAAAAAAATATTTCTTCATTTTTCATTATAAATTTTAAGTGATGCAGCTATTACAAAAAACTATAGTCTGGACAATAGTATTAACTTTAGTCAATACTATAATCAAGACTATTGCTTTAACAATAATCAAGACTATAGTCATAGCAATAGTCAAGAATATGGTCTAAACATAGTGAAGAATAAGTTTAAACTATAGTCAAGATCACAAACAATACAAAAAAGACTATAGTCTAAATATTGTAAGGAATATAATCTAAACTATTTTCAAGACCACAAACGAAAGACAAGACTTTACAATACTAATACTATATATATAGTCTTAACTTTAATCAAGACTATACTCTATACTATAGTCAAGACTATAGCCTTAACAATAGTCAAGACCATAGTCATAGCAATAGTCAAGACTATAGTCCAAACTATAGGCAAGACTACAGTCCAAACTATAGTCAGGACTATAGTCAAGACTATATTCAAGACTATAGTCCAAACTATAGTCCAAACTATAGTCCAAACTATAGTCCAAACTATAGTCCAAACTATAGTCCAAACTATAGTCCAAACTATAGTCCAAGCTATAGTCCAAACTATAGTCTAAACTATAGTCCAAACTATAGTCTAAACTATAGTCCAAACTATAGTCCAAGACTATAGTCCAAACTATACTCCAAGACTATAGTCCAAACTATAGTCAAAGCTATAGTCAAAAATATAGTCCAAACTATAGTCAAAACTATAGTCCAAACTATAGTCAAGATTATAGTCCAAACTATAGTCAGGACTATAGTTCAAACTATAGTCAAGTCTACGAACTACAGTCAAGATTACGAACTATAGTCAAGAAAAAAGTCCAAATAATAGTCAAGCTAATACTTTAAACTATTTGCAAGACTATACTCTAAACTTTGGTCAAGACTGTATATAGTAAAGACTTAATTCCAAATTATAGTCTAAACTACAGTTAAGACTATTGACTATAACTAAGGCTATATTCTAAACTTATACTTTAAACAAGACTAAACCATGTCAAGACCATAGTTTAGACTATAGTCTTTCTATAGTTCTTTGTTAGTTTTAAACATTTTGTATTAGTTTATTGTTTTGACTACAGTCTTGACCATAGTTTAGACTATAGTCTTAACTAAAATATAGACTTAAGTCTTTACTATATATAATTTTGACTAATGTTTAAAGTATAGTCTTGTATATAGTTTAGATTTAGATATTCAACACTATAGTTTCGTTTATAATCTTTTCTATAGTATGCACCATAAACAATAGTCATGACTACGGTGATGAATAGTCTAAATTATAGTCAAGTCATGTAGTTTTTTTTCGACTATAGTTTAGCCTATAGTCTTGAGTATAAATTCGACTATTGTCTTGACTATATCTAGTTTAGTTTATGTTAGTTTAGATTATAGTCTTTACTATAATATAAACTCTAGTCTTGACTATAGTTTGATGACTTGTTAAGAATATATTCTCCACTATAGTTTCGAATATAATCTTGATTATAGTATTAGCTATATTGTGAACTATAGTCATGGTTAAACTGTACTGTCGAATATAGTCTATACTATAGTGAAGACCATAATCTAAGCCATAATAATGACTAAATTATAGTCAAGTCTGTAGTCTCAAATTAAGACTGTACACTTCACTATAATTTAGACTATTCTAAAGTCTTAACTATAGTTTAAACTATAAGTGGACATAGTTTAGAGTGTATTCTTGATTATAGTTTAGACTCTAAACTATAAACAATACTATAATCTAAACTATAGTCAAGACTATAGTAAAACTATGTCAATCTATAGTTTAAACTATAGCCAAGACTATATACAGTTAAGACTATACATAGTTTAAATTAAAGTCAAGATTACATTGAAAACTATGTGCACCTATAGTCAAGAATATACTGTAAACTATGTCTACCTATAGTTTAAACTATAGTTAAGACTATGGTTTATGTTTTCATTATACTATTTATTTATTTATTTTTAAACATTCTTTAAAATCTGACAGGTTTATTATAACATTCATCTGGCAACAATATTTTCAAAAATATTTTAACAAATAAAATAGACGCCCACAAAATTTAAGAAACAAATTTTCACAAAGAAAATCATACGCACAGTTAAAGAAAAATATAAAAAAAAAACAAGAACAAAACAATAATAAAATGGAAAAAATAGGCTGCTACGAATATTTTTAATTATTATTATTTTTTTATTTTATATATATATTTACTTTATTCTCTTATAATTAAGTTTAAGAACTAAAAAAAGAAAAATCTCTAATGAATAAACAAAAGAAAAATATTGTATTTATTTTGTAAAACTTAACTACTTAAAAACTTAAAAAAAAAATAACTGTGAAAAAACCGATTTTTTCTACTTTTACAATTTAAACAAAAAAACTAATTTTATACTTTTTATTTTAACTTTTTTTATACTTTATAATTTCATTTATTTTATATACCAAAGATACGAATTATATTCGTAGTAAAAAACTTATTTTAAGCTAAAACCATACAGGACTGTTTTATTTTATCTTTCTTTTATGAAAATTGAAAGCTGCAGTTAACAATAATTTTATATATTTTTATTTTTTATGATTTTACTTTTTTATACATTAAATATAAATATTTTAAAAACAAATATTGTGATTTTAAAAAAAACAAAAACTATTTCTAATACAAAACAAAGAAAAGAAACTTTTTTTATTGAAAGAAAAAAAACGACTGCGCACACATTTTTTTAAACAAAAAAGAAAGTTAATTAAAAAAAAATAATTTTCTCTTTTTTTTATTAACAATTAATAATTTTTTCTCGAATTGCACAAAGAAAAAGTAATCTAAAAAAAAAAGAAAAATAAAACAAGTTCAAATTATTATCATACTCTATACTCTACTCTAATTCTATACTAAACTAATCTATTCTTCTTAAAACTATCTATTTACTATTTCTAACTATCTATACATTTTCTGTAAAAAAAATTGACTTTTAATATTTTAATTTAATTATTTTTTGTAATTTTTTTATAAATATATATTTTAACTAATATTTTATCATTTTTTTACAATATTTATATTTTTAAATATTTTTTGTATTTATTTTATACTAAATAAAAATAAATTTATAATAATATAACAATAACAATAAAAAAACCAACAAAAATATTTAATAAAATAAAAATATTTAAATAAAATTATTATTAATTAAAATGAAAGTATATCAATGCTAACACTATACAAAATAATTTTAATATTAATAAAAAAAAAAGAAAAACAAAACCAACAACTTGTATGTATTTAAAAATAAACAAAATTATATTTCTATAAATGTCTGTGTAATTTAAAATAAATAAATAAAAAAACAAACAATAAAATCTTTTTAAAAAAAATATCTAAATAATTTTTTTTATTATACTTTTCTTTTTTAACAAATTTTTGTTTAACAAAATTTTTAATTTCAATAAATTTTCATCTACAATCTTTTATTTTAAAAATGTACCTTATATATAAATAAATCAATGCTATATTAATATAATAATAACAAAAAAGATAATTAGCTTAATTTTTATGTTTATAAAAAGTAAACTATTTAAAACAAAAAAATTTTAATGTAAACTTGTAGTAGTTTTGATAAATTATTATAAAATTTTAAAAAGTTTAAAAAAATCTGAATACTGCTACAAAAAAAAAAAAACAACGTGTAAAACTCTTAATAATATATAAAACCAGTGATTTTTGTTGTAATTTATAATATTAAAAATAATTATTTTTTTTTCTTAATTTTTTATATAATTTAGTTTTTTTTTTAATTTCACTATTTTAGTTTATAAACATTTATTATTTTTAAATTTCCACACATTTATTATTTTAATCTTAAATATATATTTATTTACTTATGTTTTAAAAGTTTTCGAAATATTTTTATTTAAAAATTTACATTATATTCTAAAAGGTTTTGGGCTTTAACACTTTCACGTATACGGAACAACGGTGTCCCAAGATTTTCTTACATTTTTCTCGATTTAGAACCTTATTTCATGTTCACAGCTACAGTAAATGGTCACTTCCAAAGAAAAATACGAATTTGTTGTCATTATGTCATTATATGGGTCTCCACAAAACAAACAGTAAGATAATTTTGAGATTAATCAAATGATACATAATTTTCCGCAAATGAGTACTTTTTAGAATTAAAAGTAGTGATTTTCTGAGGGATTTTTGTTAGATTTGTACTACTGTCTGGAGTTTGGACTGTAGGAAAATCTATTGTCAAGTTTATAGTTTATAGTCCAGTCTAAAAGTTATAGTCTATTCTGTATTCTATTTTATAGTCCATACTATAGTCTACTTTAAAGTCTAATCTGTAGTCTAGTCATTACTTTTGAGTACTCACAAGTCTGTTGACTTATCTATAGACTAGACTATGAATCAAAGTCTGGTTTTTAATCTGTTGTATTCTAGTCTAGTCTGTAGACTTTAGTCTATACTTGACTATTGACTAGGCTATAGACTAGACTTCAGAGTAAACTATAGACTAAAGTCTGGCTTATAATGTAGTCTATTGTTTAGCCTATATATTTTAGACTAGACTATAGACTAGGCTATATACTAGACTATAGACTAGATTATAGACTAGGCTTAAGGCTAGATTATAAACAAGACTATAGACTAGACCATAGACTAGACTATAGACTATACTATAGACTAGACTGTAGACTAGACTATAGACTAGACTATAGACTACACTATAGACTAGACTATAGACTACACTATAGACTAGACTATAGACTAGACTATAGACCAGACTATAGACTACACTATAGACTAGACTATAGACTAGACTATAGACTAGACTATAGACTAGACTATAGACTAAATGACCAGACTATAGACTACACTATAGAGTAGACTAGACTATAGACTAGACTATAGACATGACTATATATTAGACTATAGACTAGACTATAGACTAGGCTACAGACTAGACTATATACTAGACTATAGACTAGACAATAAATTGGACTATAGACTGTACAATAGGCTAGACAATAGACTGGACTATAGAGTGTCTATAGATTAGACTATACTAGACGGTAAATTAAATAAAAGACCAAACAATAGACGTCAATTTGCTAGACTATAGACTTGAGTATAGACTAGACTATTAACTAGAAAATATAGTAGACTATAGACTTATGTCTGTTAGACCATTTTCCAAGTCTAGTCTTTAATTAAGTCTATACTAAAGTCGTAGGCTAGATAATAGATTCGATTATAGACAAGACTTTAGTCTATAGTCTAGACTAGACGAAAGACTAGACTAGAAGACTTTATAGTCTAATCTAAAATCTAGTCTAAAGCCATTAGTGTAGTCTATACAGTATAATAGTCTACTAGACTAAACTTTTGACTAAAGTCTACTAAATAATCTAGTCTAAAGTCTAGCTTACAGTATCGTATTGATTATTTTATTGACAAATCTATTATCTATATTGACAAGTTTACTGATTACTCTATTGACTAGCTTGTGAGCAAATCCATTGCGTATTCTGTTCACTAGCCTATTGACTAAACAACAATATGTGGACTAGCTCTTATTATGAGCAAACGTTAAAAAAAAGTTTTTAAAATATCATAGGAGTACTGCAATGTCCATGCCTGTTCGGAAGTATGCAGATAATTGAAGACAAAAATGTTTTGCTTTGAAAAATTATAGGAAATTGCAATTTCACTCTGAGACCAGTCCATTTGGATTTCCTTCGTAGAGTATGAAGACCCAAAGATAAATAAAATACAAAAAAATATGTAAAGTGTAGAGAGAAATGAATAATGAAATGAGTTTGATTTAGAGTTTTTCCGGAATCGATTTTCTTATGAAAGAATTGTGAGGAATCTGAGACTCATTATAAAACCCGAATTCCCTAGTTAATTGCGAGGGCAATTCGTCTTGAAACCTATACTTTAGATTCTGTATTTTAAGACAAAGGTAAATAATATACTCAGTCATATTTTATTACTCTGCATCTTTTTATATCATGGAATAGACCAATAAATTACTACACCATTTACGTGAAAAGGTCGTATTTTAACAATGTCCCTTTAAGATCACTGTCAGAAGCCAGAACTGGTTGATAATATTGCAAAATCTTTCGTAAATTAAAAATTTATTAAAATTCTTGGAATTATTTCTGTAAACGAATCGATGCACATATTTATCGAACTCTTCTTTTTCAATATAAAAGAACAAAAATTTGTTTTAAATTAATACGTTCACGAACGTTTTTGATGTACAAATAATTTTCTGTTGTGGTGAACGGCGTATTCGCGATAACATTTTCAATTCGAAGGTAATGAAATTTTCAAAATTTCACTGATTAAAGAACTAATTCCTAAACAGTTTCATAGAATGAGTATAGTTTTCGTAGCGCTTTCATAGAACATACAAGGAAGACGAAAATTTCGACAACAAATCATATTTTACTTAACGCTAGAATAAGCTAAAGTCTTGCTTACTCTGTTATTACGTTATGTAGGGCGTCTTAAAGGGGGGTCGGCCTAACCATATCTCTCGGATCTTAGTGAAAATCGTAAGAGTTTAAATTGCGCGATTGTCTTGAAAGTTTTTCAGTAATATTTCAGTATAAAGATGTAACATAGAACAATTTGTGCTGGAGTTTCGTAATATTATATAATTTTATTAATTATGTTTTATTTGAAAAATTAATTTATTTAAATTTATTTGAAAAGTAGTGTTATCATAACTTATAAATACTGAAAAAAATGTAGCATACTTTTAAAGATATTTAATGAAAATAAAAAAAAATTTAGTTTTTGTTTATTATTAAAAATCGTTATAAAACCTTAAAGGTATGCTAAGAAAATTTTAATGTTTATAATAACACTAGCATACTTTTAACTAATCATTTAAATGTAAATTAATTTAAATTTTTTAATAAAATTAAAATAGAAAATATTAGTTTAAAAAAAAAAAAACAGGAAAATGTTCGAACTGAACTTTTAAGGAAAATTAAAAAAAAAAATAATAATAAAAATAAACAAAATTTGGAACAAATTCCTGGTTGAAAAAATAAAACAAAGAATTTAAGAGAAAAACAAAAGTGAAATAAATTAAAATTAAAGAAAAATAAACGTTTTTAATTAAAACAAATTTAAATAACACTTAAACACAAATTGGTTTGGTGGCTTTTAATTTTGCAATAATTTTCTTAAAAAAATATATTTTCATTTTGTTTTACTAAAAATTCTGTTAAATTAAAAAATGCAATAATTACAACTTTTATTAATTTTTTTTTTGTAACAAAAAATAAAAATTCTTTAAAACTACAAAAGAGATAAATACATTTAAAATGAAGTGAAATTTAACCCCAACGGTAAAATTAAAGTAAAATTGAGATAAAAAATTAATAAAAATTAAAAAAAAAATCTTATATATTTATATAAATGTCTAGTCGTATTTTCAGTATTATTAAAAATAATAACAAAAAAAAATATTAAAATAAAAAATCAACTAAAATCTTCAAGAAAAAATAAAAAATGAAAACTACTCAATACAGTCAACTTTAAACTGTAATATAAAAAAAATAAATTAACTTAAACAAATAAAACAAAATACTAAAACAAACAATAAATATCCCCAAACCAACCAAAATTTTTAGAAACATTTTTTAACTAAAAAAAAAATAAAAAATATTAAAAAAAAACGAAAAACAAAACGAAATATTTGTTTTTGTTTTTCTTAAATGTTTACAAACTGAGAAAAAACTAAAAAAAATTGCAAAATAAAAAAAAATAATTAAATAAAAAAAACCAAAATAAATCTTATAAATGTGTCTGTTTTTTTTTAGCCCATAAGTTTACAAACAACAACCAGTACATATAATAGCTCTATATTATATTATGATTATTATTACTATTTAAAAAAAATAAAAAAACAAAAACAAATATATATATTAATATTAATTATATTATATAATTATAATTATTATTAATAATATTAATATTATTATATTATATCCTTAAATGTATGTATGCATAATAAATATTATAAATGTGTAAAACTAAAAAAAAAAACAAAACAACAAAAAAACAAACAAAAAAACCAACTTAAATGAAAAATCTTTAATAAAAATCATTTAAAAATTATTTAAAAAACAAAAAAAACTCTTTTTATATGTAATTCATTTAATTAAGGTTTCAATTTATTAATTTTATAAATATGATTTTATGTTTTTGTTTTTAAGTGCATATAAAATTTTATTAAATATACAATTAAATCTAAATTTTATGAAATTTTTTTCATATATTTTCTTTAATTTTTCTTATTTTAAGTCGAAATGTTAAGTGTTATAAGACAGCTAATTATACCCTACACCACTTTAGTGGCCCTGCAAAAATTATGAAAAAACTACTTCCCAGTAATCATTTTTGGAGTGCATGATTCGTTTAATAGTTCTATGTAATGCAGGAGTGAAAACAATAGATTCATACACAAGTACAAGCCTACTGCCTTGGGATTACACCGTTGTAATGCATGAATGCATTGATTACACAGTGCTCACCTAGGTCTTTACACTGTTTAACAGATTATGTCTTTTCCATATATTTGCATTAGTTTTGGACCATTCCTAGTCCTTTGAAGAGCACTCTTAACACGCGTGTACCGAATAGTCACAATTTTTGCAGTGTGTTGGTAACACCCAAAATCATCAATCAGCTCAGAATCACTTTCTCAATCGATTTAGCTTTATCCGTTCGTCTGCGTGTAAACCCTGAACGTATGCTATAGATAGCAATTTTCAAGACAATTTTATGAAATTTGACACATGCTCTTCATTTGGACGAAATCTATATTGAAAATGATTAAATTCGGGACAGCTCAACTTAATATCTACAAGAAATGTGTATTTATATCATTTATTACAAGCAAATTTAATTATGTAAACGAGTAAGAATGTACAGTTGATCTTGGCCGACCATATCATACTCTACATCAATTGTGATAAAAAATATAATTCATTATTTCGTTTGATCAAGGTTATAGTTTAGTCTATGGTCTTGTCTCTAGTCTATTTTATAGTCTTGTCTGTAAATTAGTATATAGTCCAGTATATGGTCTAACTACTAGACCATATACTGGAGATAGTCTAGTTTATAGTTTAGTCTTTGGTCTAGGCAATAGTCTATCATACAGTCTATAGTCTATTCTTTATTCTATTATATAGTCTAATCTAGTCAGTAGTCCAGGTTATAGTCAAGAATCTAGTCAATAGTCTAGTATATAGTCCATGCTATAAGCTAGTATAGTTTAGTCTAGTCTATAGTCTAGTCTATAGTCTAGTCTATAGTCTAGTCTATAGTCTAGTCTATAGTCTAGTCTATAGTCTAGTCTATAGTCTAGTCTATAGTCTAGTCTATAGTCTAGTCTATAGTCTAGTCTATAGTCTAGTCTATAGTCTAGTTTATTTGTCTAGCCTATAGTATATTAAATAGTCTAGTGTATAGTCTGTGGTCCAGTTTGTAGCCCAGTCTAGTCTATATTTTAGTCAATAGTCTAGTATTAGGCTATAGTTAGTCTATGGATTAGGCTATAGTTTAGTCTTTGGTGTTGTCTATAGTCTTTGTATAGTCTTGTTTGTATTTTAGTATATAGTTTAGTCTATAGACCAGTATATAGTCCAGTGGTCTTGTCAGTAGTTTAGTATATAATCTAGTCTATAGTCCAGTCTGTAGTTCAGCCTATAGCTCAGTCTATAGCTTAGTCTAGACTATATACTAGTCTATAGCCTAGTTTATAGTCTAGTATATAGTCTAGTATATAGTCTAGTCTGTAGTCTAGTCTTTAGTCTAGTCTATATTCTAGTCTAGTCTATAGTCTAGTCTATTGTCTAGTCTAAGCCTATAGTCTAGTCCATAGTCTAGTCTATAGTCTATTCCATAGTCTAGTCCATAGTCTAGTCTATAGTCTAGTCCATAGTCTAGTCTATAGTCTAGTCCATAGTCTAGTCTATAGTCTAGTCTATGGTCTAGGCTATAGTTTAGTATTTGGTGTTGTCTATAGCCTATTCTATAGTCTTGTTTGTATATTAGTATATAGTCTAGTCTATAGACCACTATATAGTCCAGTGTATAGTCTATTATATAATATAGTTTGTAGTTTAGTATATAGTCTAGTCAGTAGTCTAGTCTAGTTTATAGTTTAGTCTTTGGTTTTGTCTTTAGTCCAGTCTATAGCTCAGTCTTTAGTCTAGTCTGTAGTCCAGTCTATAGTCTTGACTATAGTCTATTATTTAGTGTATAATCTAGTTTAAAGTCTAGCCTATAGTTTATCGTTTTAGCCAGTAATAATACATGTAGTTATTCTGCAATATGATTATAATATGAAAATGTATTGAGTATTTAATGAAAAATCTTAAGTCGGTTTCTTTCCTTTAATTCTAGCATTAGTTTTTATATAGAAAACTAAAAGCTTTGGTTGGCAATAAAACAATCCATATTTTTTAATAAAATATATACAATTTTTTTATTGAAAATAATTCAAATATTTAAATTTTTACAAGATTTTCTGTTTCTGTTTCTTTTCTTCAATATACAATTATATTCAGCTTGTTGGTATAAATATTTATGGCTTAAATATTAAAAAAAATACAAATACATACATACTTATTTAATAAGAATAATATTTCAATAAAAAATATTTAAAATTATTTCAAGGGAATTGGAAGTCGACAAAGCTTTTTTTGCAAAAAAAAAGTTAAAGATTCATAAATTAAAAATATTTATTTAAATGTTTAGCGTTTGTTAAAGAAAGTTTTTTAAACTTATTTGTAACATTAAATATTTGTTTAATTTATAATTAAATGATTTAAAGAAAATATTTTTCTTTTTATTAGAAAATAAAAGGAAATTATTTTAATAAGTTTTTTACAAAGTGTTTTTCTTCAGGTTAATTTAAAAATTATTTACATTTAAAAATAAGGTCGTATAAAATTTGTGTGATAAACTTAAATCGTTATATTATAAAAATAAACTAAAAATAAAAGATTTTAAATAGTTTATTAAACATAAATTGCTTTTTTTTGTTTTTGTTTATAATATTATTTTTTGTTAAATGGCCACTGATTTTGTTTTTCAAGTTTTTTTTTTTGTTCGAATTCTGTGTTTTCTGTTAAACGTTTTCTTAAAATATCTTAGCTAAACTGGGTGTACGTCGAAATGGATTCCAAGATGATGATGAAACACTACCAACACGTGTTTTTGATGTAGACTTACAGCGTATTTTGGGTTTCGTAGTGGTGCCAGTAGGACTGGATGAACCCGATGAAACACCCGAAGAACTAGCAGCAGATAATGTGGAAATCGAACCCTTTGATGATAAAGGCTAGAATAATAACGGAAGAGATAATAGCTTTAGTAAAAATTTTAGTTTTTGTGAATATTTAACTTTTATAAAGCTTTTCATTGAGTTTTTATTAATAATTTTAATAAAGATTTTAAATTTTAGTTTCGCTAAAGTTTCTTAAAGTTTTCATTAACAACAATTTCTTTAAAAAAAATAATCAAGCTTTAAAAGGCTTTCAGTTAAGTTTTTATATATAATATTAGCTTTTTTCATTTTTAATAAAGTTTTGGAGTGTTAGAAGCTAAAAAGCTTTAATGATCCTAAGGTTTTATATAAAAAGCTTGAAGTCTTAAACTTATGCTTATTCAATAAAAGCTTGTTAATAGAAAAATTAACGTTTTGAACATGCTTTTATTGGAGGAAGTTGTTAGAAAGCTTTAAAAAAGTTTTTTTACTAAAAGTTTGCTTCTATTATTTAACTAAAATAAAGTTGTTCAAGGTTTGATTTTTTTTTTGAAAAGCTGTACGTATGTAAATAAGCTTTACTTAAGCTTATCATAATCAAATTGTTTTAAATTATTTGAAATTAAAATAAGTAATATTAAGAAAGTTTTTTTATATTTTTTAATTTTTTTTTACTAAAATTATAAAAAAAATTTAAACTTTTAATGAAAGTTTAAGAAAAAAAGTTTTTCTATATAATAAATTTTCATTTAATTAATGAAAATGTTTCTATTCCGTTACTTACTTTTAAATAATTCCTATCCATGGGCGTAATGACTTTCAGTTCCAGTGTTGAACCACAAGATTGTATTAAACGCACCACCTGTTGATGCAGATACCATTTAACATCGATACCAGCAATTTCGACAATAAAATCACCCTCCTTAATTCCGCCCATCTGCAAAAAAAAAAATAATAATGAATTGAAGTTTAAAAATATTTCCAAACCTTTTCTATTGACTAGAAAAACTTACATCAGCCAGAGAATTAATCTCAACGTGAGCAATCATAACTGGTGAATCACCTTGAACATGAAAACCAAAACTTTCCAATTCCTCTTTATATAAACTGCAGCCCACCTCATGACCCTCGGAAGGCGATGGACAATGACAATGATAGTGGGTACCATCATGATAAATCGACGAACCCTTTTGAAGGCGTACACAACGTGGTGCGGTCCAATGACGCCGGGCAGAGAAAATGGCAATGGGACCCAAACGTTTAAAGGGATCTTCTATTTTGTACGAAGTAAAATCGGGACCAGTTAACGTCAAAGTGAATTTAGAGCAGGCTGTCAAGGATTATAGATAAAAAACTTAGTATTCCTTTTGAATTAAACAGGAAATTCTTTAAAAAACTCACCTTCTACTTGATTGATATCGAACACCTCATCGATTTCATTTTCGGGCATTTCTTCATATAACTTTTCCAATTCATCTTGTGTCTTATACTGGGCTTCCTTAACGACTTGTGTTAGAGACATTTTATTCTAAAAAGTAAAATTGCGAAAAAATAGAAATAAGTAAATAAATCAGGGATGATGGCACAAGGCGTTTAATTTGCTGTCAATTATACGTCAAGTTTTCATACAGAACAGAAATTAGAAAAATAAACAAAAACTAACAACATTCTTAAATGGTATTCCACCAACCTACCAACACCACCAAGCCTAAGACAGACTCTTAGTCAGCCAAACAAAATGTAGTGGAACACCCAATGGTTTTAAATCAATGCAGCTGCAATCATTTTTTTTTAAATGAATAGAAATTAAAAAACCACCACGCAGTAAAAAAACAACAACAAAACAACTTTAGAAAATTGTAAAAAAACTTAAAAGCAGAAGAATATGGCAGTGAAGCTGCCATAGATGGTGTGGCAAGCATAGCTAAACAATTGCCATCATAAACCATCATCATCTTTGGCTATAAATGGTATACATTTGCAGTATGTGGGTAAAAATAAAAAAGTAACAACAATAACGATTGAAATAAGAATGACAGCATATTAGCTTTAAGAAAGAGAAAACGTGCATTCTTATGTGTCAAGTAAATAATTGAAAAAGCTTAATTTGCAGTCATATGAACACAAAGCTTTAACAGGTTTTCCTTAAGAAATTATAAAAAAAATATGCTACAGAAATGTACTAAGTATTAAAAAAGCTTTTATTTTTGTTATAAAAAGTTCAAAAGCTTTCTGTTTATTTCTATGTAAAAAATTTTTTATTTTTAAAATTAATTATAGCACATTTTTTGAAAGAACACAATCTAAAAACTTTCAAAAAGAACTCAATCTCAAACCTTTGAAAATTTTTCATTAAAAAAAGCTCTTTTTAAAACAAGTTTTTAGTTCAAAGCTTTTTAAGGCATGCAGGAAGCCTCTCTTTTTAAGTATTTAAATCAAAAGCTTTGCTATTTGTTAGAAAAGATCTAACTTTTAAATGCTTTAAAAACGTTTGTTTACTTTTTTAAAAGCTTTCATTTTTATAATTTTAAAACTTTTCAAAACTGTTAAAAGTTTATTAATAAGCTAAGTTTATTTCTTTGCAAATAGTTTTCAATTTGAAAAGGAAACTAACTTTCATTTTAGATGTTAAGAAAACATTTTTATCAGCTTTTTTATACAGAATAACAAAGTCTGTAAAAGCTTGTAGTTAAATAAATAAACTTTTAATTTTAAATAAAAAGGCTCTTAACATAATTCGAATGTTTTTATATCCATATTCAACTTTCATATTTTGAAAAAGGTATAACCATTGTTTTGTTATTAAATCAATAAAAAGCTTTTGCATAGAAAAAGCTTTTTAACTAAAAAAATATTTTTAACTTGATAAAACTTTTTAACTTAAAATAAGTGAAATAATTTTATACAAGCTTTTACTCTAAGCTTTTATAATGCTTAATTGTTAGTATTTAATGTTAGTATTTAAAAGATAACTAAACCCCTTAAGCTTCTACTATCAATTTTAAAAGTCGATTTCCTTTTACCCTTACCCAATAAAAAGCTAACTTTTAAACATACTAGCAAATCAAAACAAAATACTTCTATACCAACTAAAGTTTTAGTTTCCACATATAAATATTATGTTTCACTATTATACGTTTTTCTTTTTCTATATTTCAAGATTCACCACCACTCACTCACTAGCTCACTCACCTTTAAATAACGACACATGCGCTGCAGACGTTGGGTTTCTTCATGACTAGCCATTGCTTCTTTTAAATGTGCCCGTTTTAAAGCCGCCAAACTTGTGCACTCTTCATCGCTGTCATCGGCGGCACAGCGCATTGCCTCCCGCGCATTTCCAATAAACGATTCATTTGAGGTGGCTTGACTTTTTTTGGTACTCAAGGAAGCTTTGTCATCGTTGGCATCTATGCTACGAGCTTCATAATGATGAGCCAGAGCTGTATGAGAAAGAGTTAAAAAAAAAATAGAAACACATTATGAAATGTTCAAAAATATGTATATATATTTTTTCCAAGTAAAGATTTAACTTTCCCTGGTACTTCTTAAAATTTGGTGGAGTTTTGTTAAAATATTTGAAAACAATGTTGGATTTTGTTGTTTTATAGGTTTGCATTGTTTTGTTTAACAACCATAAACAATCAAAAGATGCTACTGCTAGTTGTTGTTATTATTGTTTTTGTTACTAATGCAAGGTAATCGAGTTTAGTCAGTTAGTTAGTTAGTTATTTGTCTTTTAACTGCATTACTATTTAGTAAACAAAGTATTGCTTAAACAAAACAAAAAAATTTTGTTACTTCTTGTGGCATAAATTATTGATTGTTCACACGCAGAGCTTTAAAGAAACTCATAAAATAAATTGAAAATAAAACTCAAGAAACAAAATCATGATTGTGATCTTTGCATTAGAAACAAAACTAAAAAGCAAACAAACTAGAAGTAAAAGATACATACATACGTATGTATACATACACATAGACAAGCATTTTTAGAATTTTTGTCAAACCTTTTTATTTTGCAAGCTTGTTGCCAACATCATCTCAATATTTTATAAAGAATATGCTTGAAGATGATGTTGTTGTTTAAAAATTTTGTTTACTCACCTTTATAATATTCCGCTTTGAGTGGCACTAGACCAGCCCAACATTCGGGCAAATATGTATGGGTATCATTTAATTGTATATTTTTGTGCATTTCATTGTACTCTTGTGTTAGTTGTGCTGCTTCGCCAGCTAAATCTTTGAAAAGCTGCAAAAAATAAAGATTTTGTTATAGAAAAATGTTGTTGCAGATGGAATTTTCTAGTGAAATATTTAATATAAATAAATAATTATAATTAGAATAATTTTATAATATTAAAAAATTAATATTTGTTCTTTTAAACAAACAAAAGACTTAAGACACAAACCTTTTTTATAGCAGAGTTTGTGAAATGAGTGAAAGACTTAAGCAACAAACTTTTGAAAATCAAAAGACTTAAGACAGAAACTTTTTAAAAACAACAGAATTTTAAAAGACTTAAAACACGAACTTTATTTACCAAAAAAATGAAAGACTAAATGGACTATATAATACTATAGAATAAACTATAAACAAGTCTAGACTAGACTAGTTTATAGTTTAGTCTATAGAATAGTCTATAGTCTAGACTATAAGCTATACTATAGGCTAGACTATAGACAAGACTATAGACTAGACTATAGACTAGACTATATACTAGACTATAGACTAAACTATATACTAAACTATATACTATATACTAGACTATATACTAGACTATAGACTAGACTATATACTAGACTACAGACTAAACTATAGACTAGACTATAGACTAGACTATAGACTAGACTATAGACTAGACTATAGACTAGACTATAGACTAGACTATAGACTAGACTATAGACTAGACTATAGACTAGACTATAGACTAGACTATAGACTAGACTATAGACTAGACTATAGACTAGACTATAGACTAGACTATAGACTAGACTATAGACTAGACTATTGACTAGACTATTGACTAGACTATAGACTAGACAATATACTATAGGATATATAATAGACTACAATATATACCAGACTATATGTTTGTATCTGTTTCAATATAAACTTCAAAAAACTTTAAACTTTTATTAATCAACACTTACATGACTCGATTCCGTTAAACCCAATGACTCGATTTGTAACTGTAACTTTTCGAACAGACACTCACGTGCCTGCGACAACATACACGATACCAAAACATCCAAAACCTGTGGTTTCAAATCCATCGAGGGGGCATTTGTAAAGGTATCATAAATGTGACGGAATATACCGGCAGCACGTAGAAAACTATCGACAGCGGCATCGAGACCTTTTTCTGTAGTACGATCATGACGGGCACCGATTTGTGTATAAATGGCACCCAAATTGAAAAGAGTACAGGCCTTTTCAAAGGCAATTGTGCGTTGGCAAGAGGGGACGCCTATGAATGTAGAGATTAAGTGGTATTTCGTATGTAAAAATTTACTTAGTTAATGTATTTGAAGTTTTATAAAGATTAATTTAGTACTTACCGGTTAACGAATCATACCACTCAAAATAGACACCTAAATTTCGATCTGGTGGAAAGAAACGTCTTTCAACATAATACAATAAATTGTAGTAGCGAAAGAGTAAAGCCACACCCTGACTATCGCGACTGGGTGTTTTAGAGGCCTAAAAAATATGAAAACATTTTTAAGATTTAAGAAAAAAAGTTTTTAAAATATGTTTAAATAAATAAGCAGTTTATCTTAAAAGAGTGCTAAAATGTGAATTATATGGGAATTTTCTTTTGAACTCCGTTATTAGACCTGGGGTGAAATGGTTACATTTTCAAGTACAATTGCACTTGAAGTAATTGTAATTGAAGCTTAATTTTGATTAATTGGAATTATTTGTAATAAGTATTTGAGAATACAACCAATTATAATTACTTGTAATTGAAGTTTTACCAATTACAATTACTTGTAATTGAAACGTTTGAATTACATTTACTTGTAATTAAAGTATTTGCAATTACGATTACATGTAATAGTAATTGCTAATGCTTATATTACAATTGTAATTGTTTTTTTAATTATAATTACAAGTAATTGTTATTGGGAAATCTTAAGTTACTATTAAAAGTAATTATTTAGTGGTCTTTTACACTTTGCAGGTACATAATAGTAATTGGAAAACTTCAATTACAATTTTAAATAATTTCCATTGGTTTCAGCTCAACTACACATTACAAGTAATTGTAATTGACTATGTAATGAATTACTTTATATCCGTTTAAATATGAAACGATTTTGTAGAAACTTTTCACAACCATGTTTAATCGAATTGTTGAAGTTTTCGATCCCGAAGTTATCTGAGTCTTTAGACAAAATTCTCATTGGATTTAAACTCACCTGTCTTGTATCTGTTATATCGGCTATAGCATCTGTATACATTGATGGTTCTTCACTATAATGTTCTAGTATAAAATCGGAAAACGGTTCCATAAAATCAATTTCTTTTGTTTCTTTTAAACCTAATGGTATCATGGGCATAACACCATCTTGACTGTAAAGAGGGAAAAAGAAAAAATTAAAAATTTATTTAAGATAATTTATTAAATTTTTTAGTTTAGTTTAAAAATCATGTAACAATTTTGTAGGTAATAAATCTTTTTGTTTAGTAAATAAGTTATTAAAATTTAAACAAATGTAATAAAAACAGTTTTATAGTTAGTGTTTGGGTGTTTGTAGAGGAAAAGTTTTACTAGCATTTGTTGAGGTACTAATACAGTGTGGGAAATATTAAGTCATACAGCCAACAAAAGTTTTGATTCTCGAAGAAAAGAAATAAACAGGAAACTAGTTCAGTTTATTAAATTGATGATCATTTTATCAAATGATCAAAAAACCTTTAATAGTACATTAACTTAATAACTTTCTTTAACTCAATACCCAATATTTTTTATCTTGTTTTCCATTACAGTCTGTGTAACATAACTTTAACTTTAAACTCTTAACCTAAATTTTATGCGATTTTTATAAAGAAAATCTCAAACAAAATTTCACATAAATCATAAAATTGCGTTGTAAAAATAATTTATAAAAAAATATATAAATTATAAGAAGTAATCCAACAACAAAATAAGAAAAAATAAATTTGAAAAAATAACAATAGTCTCCTAAGTATGTATGAGTAATAAGAAAGAAAAAAACAAAAAGATCACACCAAAAATAAGCAGTGAACATGCACAAAATAATGTCAACTGCGAAGAGAAGAAATAAAAAATTTACAAAAAATCTTAAAATACAGGCAAGCAATTGTTTAAGGAGATTGAGCAGAAAAAAAGCACCACATCATTAAGCTCATCATTACTTCAAAAGAATAAAGCTCATCATGAGTATTGTTATTGTTATTGCAAAAAATAATATTAAAGCTATTGATTGTTTTATTTATTAAATAAAAAATTCTTAAGAATCTGAACGCTTTTGTCCCCATTTCCTGGTTTATTTAAACTACAATGAATTGTCATATATTTTGAAAAATTATGGGAATAAGTGCGTTTTTTTTTTTGACATAAATGCTTTATCATTAAATTAGAAAATTCTTTTCTAAATGAAACTTTAAAGTGCAAAAAAGCTTAAAGCTAATTTACTTAAAAAAAGTTTTTGACCTGAAAAAGAATTTTATCAAAAATATTAAAGAGAAATTTAGGAAGCAAATTGTTTCAACAAAATATCCAAAGTTTTAATGAATATTAGGTCTACAGAGAGAGAAAACCCGGTAGAAAATTACCGAAATTGAAATAGACCATTGTGAAAAGTCAGCTTACCACGTTTATTAATATTTGGACAACGGATGTGCATGAAATTGAATAACATCCTGTTATCATATTGACAACACTTCTATTACATCCTTGCGATTTCGACAACAAATTGTTGTCTTTTCGACAACGCAATGTTCTGTTGACAACATAGCGTTGTCACTTTGATAACACATTAACATTTTTTATTGATTTAATAATGTCGTGTATTTTATATTTTTGTTGTTGGTTTGACAACTACCTGTACATTTTTTAACAACTGATGTTATTGAAAAATTAAAAAAAAAACACTTTGGTACCAAGCGTGTATAGTTTTAAAATGTGTTTTTTCTCTCTGTGTCCAGCGACTCGAGTCAAACTTATCTATACAATTCAATGAAATATATGTAACGGACATGGGGGGTTTCCAATTACTATTTATTGTAATTTCAATTACTTGTACTTGAAAATTTATCAATTTCAATTACCTTAAATTGTAATTTAAGTTAATTAAATTAATTTTGCAATAATGATTGGTCATAGCAATTACAAATAATTGTAATTGGTAAATAATTACAAGTAATTGTAATTTAGATAATTTTCGATTACAATTAATAGTAATTGCGTAATTGGTTATTGATCTATTACACATTACAATTAAATGTAAATGTAATTAGAAAAACCTAAGTACTACAACTCCAATTACAAAAAATTGTAATTGTTTATTGCCCAATTACACATTACAAGTAATTGCAATTAACTATGAAATATACACTTTATCTACTGCTCAAGCTAAAAATTTGGGATTCACAACACATGACATATTGTTAGGTCTAGTAGTATCTAGAAAGTTGTAACGAGTATCTGTACCGAATGTAACTGATTTGTTTAAAGCAATCATTGGACGAAAAAACGGCATTGTGATTTCATATATGCAATTGTGCTATTTCATAATGAAAATGTTTGGCCTCCTGTTACAAGTCATTGAGAAGATCTACCTCAACCATCCAAACCATACTCGGTCAGTTACAGAAACGAAACTATTACTTTCAATAAGAAACTTATGGAGAAGAGAGAATAAGTTATCGCAAGCTCCCTTTCTCTCTCTCTATAATAAAAGTTTCATTTTAAAACCGTAAACAGAAGAGTTTTTTCATTAGCTCTTTGCTTAAACGTACAAATAAATATGATTTTCTAAAACAAATCTTAACGAAGATCGTTAAAAGGATTGTGATTAAAAATTGTGAAATAAATACAAATTTTAAAAAGAAATTAAAAAATAATGTTTCTTAAAGAGAAGAGAAAAAGGTAATAAAACAAATAGAGCTCCTTTGACTCTCCCACTTTAAAACAGGAATAGGCTGAGTATGTATAATAAATATAAACAACTTGACAGAGAGCTTATTTGTCAAATCGTGTTTTGTTAAAGAGAATTGAGAATAAGTGCAAAAACAATTGGAGCGCAACCTTCCTGTCTCTTTCATAAACGTCGCAAGCTCACTGTCTCTCTTATAAAAGTCAATCTTTAAAACAGGAATCGAATGAGTTTTCTCTACTATAAAAGTTTAATGTAATTAATTAATTTTTTAAATTAACTATTAAACTGACAAGTGTATAACGTAATAACCTGACAGAGAGCTCTCTCTTTCTTTGCTTTACCATTTTAAAACAGGCATTGGCAAAAAGCTCTCTCATGAATAAAAGCATTTAGAGAATACTGAGATGAATAAAATTCAGCAAATATTTTACATTTATTTTGCAATAAATTTTATTTTATGCGATCACGCTACGATCATTAATAAATATTTCATTAATGTGAACCTAACGTTAGGCAATTAATCTTATACAGATAAAAATCTTTATTAATAAGTAGAACAATTATTATTAAAGTTAAATGAAATTTATTAAAAATATGATTCACCAAAGTCACCTGACAATTTTCAAATGTTTAGATATTTATACAAAACACTGAAAAAATATTTTAAATATTTTTTTGCTTTTAAAGTTGAAATTTCTTTAAAATGATTCAACATTTTTATGAGAGTTTATTCAAACTGATAATTTTTATCTTCTTTTGTTTTTTATTAGCCAGAGATGTCATTTAAAAGCCAAGCCTTTTCCTATCTAAATTAAAAAATTTTAATTTTATAAACTTTTTTTATTTTTATAAAAAACCCTAAAAAAAGATTTGTGATTTTTTATTACAATTTTATATAGAAAAACAATTGTGTTTTTTTTTGAGTTCTGGTCAAGTGATTTTTGAAATCACTGAAGCGTTTTGTTTCACTTTTTTTGCATAAAAAAACTTATAATAAACACTTGTTGTTTACATTTTTTTATCGAAATTTCATTTTTTTTTGGGAGAAATTTTACTTTTAGTTTTAATAAATTTTTTAAAATTTGTTCACTTTTATTTTTATTATTTTATAAATATTATTTAATAGCAACTAATTAGGGGAAAACTGCAATATTAATCTTATTACTATTTTGTGTTCTAAATCAAATATTTATTTTAAAAAATCAACGAAAAGAAAAATTACAAAATTTTAACAACTAGTTTATAAAATACAAATTAATAATTAAAATATATAAATTATATAAAATCTTTAGTCACATGTTCTTTTCTATTAAAAATAAGTGTAAAATAATTCTAGAAAGAGATAAAAATTTATTTTAAAATCTAAACAAACATGAATATTTATTTAATTATTTCACAAAATTAAACTCCTGACAATTAGCGTGTTTTTAAAATTTTAAATTGTTTGTTCATTATATCACACAAAATAAATAAATATTAATTAGTTTGTTTTTCTCTTTCTTTGATTAATTTAATAAAATGTTTACCTTAAAAAACGATTAATTAATACAAACACATTTTTTGCTTTTAGCTAGAAAACAGTTAAGTTGTTCTGGCAAATTTATTAAAAATTCATTCTTAAGTATACCACTTCTTTATGCACGCTACTTTAAAAAAGAAGGTCTTTTAATGTTTTTAAAAAGTTGGTGGATCACAATAGCTATAAAAAGTTTAATTACTCTTAGAATGACATTATCAACACTTCTTCTTATATTCTTGTTTTTTCTTTATCTTTTGAATTTATGACATATCTCATTACAGCAGTAAGTCCTTCAACTAATAATTTAAAGTGTTAAAATAATTATTTATTAAATTAGTGTTTTTTTAATTCGTTACAACCTTGTCAGCTTCTACGTTTTAATTATTGTTACTTTAGTAATTGTTTAAACGTGACAAAATGTTATAAACTGTATATAGTTTCTTGCAATACGGTAAATTCTATACAAGTGTATGTAATTTACTGCTTGATAACTCAAGATATAAAAATAATATCAATTTTTATAAATATTTAAATAAAAACTATGTAAATATTTATTTTATTGTAAAATTTTGTAAAATCAAAAGGTAAATGTTAGATAAGTGTTTAAATTAATTAGAATTTCTAAGATTTAATCTAATCATTAGACGAGATAACTGATGTTCATAAGTGAACTTGAACTGCACTAGAAGTGTACTAGAACTGAACTAGAACTGAACTAGAATTGAACTAGAACTGAACTAGAACTGAACTATAACTGAACTAGAACTGAACTAGAACTGAACTAGAACTGAACTAGAACTGAACTAGAACTGAACTAGAACTGAACTAGAACTGAACTAGAACTGAACTAGAACTGAACTAGAACTGAACTAGAACTGAACTAGAACTGAGCTAGAAATGAACTAGAACTGCACTAGAACTAAACTAGAATTGATAAAAACTTTTTCGTTGTTGTTATTGGATCACTTTGAATCAATACTAGTTTAACAATCTTTCGACATTTATGATGTGAAAATCTAATTATTTTGCTAATTAAACTAAAACGAAAAAAATAGTGCTAATTAATTAACAATACGACCATATTTTTAAGTTTATTTTACTGTGTTGAAAAATTTTCGAGTTTTTTCTTTGATTTTATATAAACAATTCCAATTATTTTTAATTACAGGGTTCTGATCCTCGAGCTGCCACATGTCGTGGAAAATTACAAAGTCGTCGCTGTAAATTAAATCAGGAAATCAACAAAGAATTACGTTTACGAGCCGGTGCTGAAAACCTCTTTAAGGTAATTATTAAATAAATAGGTTTTTTTATAATATTTGGATATATTTAAAATAGATATATTTTTTTCTAAAATATATCTCTATCGGAAACTCTGTAAAATGACTAATTTCATTCTTTACATTTCCCCCATAATTACAGGCAACCACAAATCGTAAATTACGTGATACCGTAGCTCTAGAATTGAGTTTTGTCAATTCAAATTTACAATTATTAAAAGAACAATTGGCTGAATTAAATTCATCAGTGGAAATTTATCAAAACAATAGGTGAGTAAAACCCATATATATATATATATATATATATATATATATATATAATCGATAATATTATGAAATAACACAAAACAATTTAAAAATATTTAACATTTAAAATAAGGAAATACTTTTAAAAATGTTTTGTATTACAATTCACATAAATTTTCATTTGATCTGAGTTATAAATACCAACAGGAATTTCTTTTCGTTTTTTTTTAATAATTCTACATGCAAAAGGTCAATTTCATAAAACAAATATTGTTTCTGTTGTTATTTGTTTATTTGTCTCCACCAACAATGTTTTTTTTTTATTTATATATATATTTTTATAATATCAAATTTATGCAACTTCTGGCTGAAAGAGAAAAAGCCTCTTGTCTTTTAAAGACCCTGTGTGTGGTTTTTTATTTATATATATTTTTATATATAGTCAGATTATTTTTAGTTGTTGTGGTTAAACATGCATGTTTGCTTGGTTCCTTCGTTTATTCTTATAAAGAAAAGTATGTTTTTTTCTTTAATTCTTCCTGTAAACCATTAAGATTTTAAGTTACCGATTGATTTAAGTCATTCATGGGCTTTGTATCTGCCTTTTGTTTTCATACACGTATAAAATCTGGTAACTTTAAATAAAGTTTTTTTATAATATTTTTTCTGGTATGGACTTTATAATGTTAGAAGGAAGTGTTTTGTTTTTGCGACCGTTGTATGTTGACTTGGGGTTTTCCTTAAGTATTGTTTAAAGACATGCAATCTTATTCCCAGAGGCTGTAAATTTATATTCTTTGTAATTGTTTTAAATAGTCGCTGTTAAGAATAAACTGTAAAGAGAAAAATATTATATATTTAATTAACTTAAATAACGAAATGAAAATTTATTTTTATATTTAAAAAGGAAAATTTGTTAGCGAACATAATTGGGTATTTTCTTCGAATTACTTTATCAGGAAATTTGTTGGAATAAATATAGATTCTGGTTTAGATCTAGTTCAGTCCTAGTTCAGTTCTAGTTCAGTTCTAGTTCAGTTCTAGTTCAGTTCTAGTTCAGTTCTAGTTCAGTTCTAGTTCAGTTCTAGTTCAGTTCTAGTTCAGTTCTAGTTCAGTTCTAGTTCAGTTCTAGTTCAGTTCTAGTTCAGTTCTAGTTCAGTTCTAGTTCAGTTCTAGTTCAGTTCTAGTTCAGTTCTAGTTCAGTTCTAGATCAGTTCTAGTTCAGTTCAGTTCTAGTTCAGTTCTAGATATTTTTTTTTATTTTTTATTATTTTATTAAAGGAACAATGTTAGGTGTGAACATAGCTTTAAATCTTGACTACCTTTCCCAACATCCTTTATTCTACATTTAACTAAATACAAAATATTCTTTTCACTGGACTCATCCACTCTTCAGTCTATCATGTCAATCTGTCATAACATTTAATTATACACAAGACTTATATGCATTAAAATATTTTCCATCTACGATTTCATGCGTTTGGTTACAGATTTCCACAGTTAATAATATTAATAATGTGACCACATACAACGTCAACGAAGACGCTTCATAGAAATTGTAAAAAAAAATCAACTTTTCACAAACATTGGAACTAATTCAAATTTTCTATGCCAACATGCAGTTTATTTCATATACACGGAAAGAAAAAGACATATACTAAATTAAACTTAGCTTTTTTTAAATTTAGGCTTAAATGATTAAGTGGTTTGAAGCTTTAGTTTGACTTAAATCAATCTTGTTTCTTACTTAATTCTTTTTTATTTCTTAGTTAATTTAAAAATACATGCTTTCTTATTCAAATATATAATTCTCATTTAGTTTAAAATATTTTTGCAATAAGTATTTTAGGTATTTGATTTTTTGGACAACGTATATGTTATTGGTTTAAGAAAAATCGTTCTTAATGATCTCCTGTAATGATCCGTGTTGTTTTTTTGGTACGGGTGGCTTAATTTTTTTGAGTGTATGAATTTAAGTAACTGGTTTCTTTAAACAAAATACATACAAAGATTTTATTAATGCTAGATTAAAGTAGCACGCTTTAAAAGAGAGCGCCAAACACATATCTAACTACTCCTGCTACATTTAAAGCCATGACAGACTGACTATGAGAACGCTATAAGCCAAAGTAGAAGATTTTCTTCTAACGCATATCAGCCTTCTTTTAAAACACGGTGTCTTACATTTTGTTTCGTTTTTTTAGAGCAATTTATGACAACGTTACAGTTTGAGTGGCAAAAGCAGCTAAACCAAACTTGTTGGCTGAAATCTATAGCCCAGAAGAAGCTGCTGTTGCTGCATTTGGTTGTTCGCTGACTGCAAATAGTATTTCATTTTTTATCTTTTTCTTTATTTTGTCTTCTGTTTTTTTTTTTTTTTTTTGCAAAGAAAGTGTAAAACTTTCATCATTTCCGTTTAAAGTCATTGATAAAATTTAAAAAAAATATATACTTATACTGTTTGGTAACTGTTGTTGTTACTTGGCACAAAAACACTTTCGTTAAGGCGCTTTACTAAATTATACATCATCATTTAGATTGCGGTTTTAAAGATAAAGAAAAAATTATGTTAGATAAATAATAATAATAAAAATAATAAAACAGATTCCAGCATGCACCAGGGTGACTAAGAATAATGAGAAGAAGTAAATGCTTTAGTGTTGAATGCCTTTACCCTATACCGTTATAGGAGAGAATCTGTTGTGCATAATATAAAACTAACTCAATCGATTTAGTTATAACCTTCAGACTATCTTTGTTACCTCGTGGCTTCTTTTGACCCAAGTAGCTTCCCTAATGAAAGTGGAAATTGAAAAAAACTTTAAGTCCAGGAAACTTTTTTACAAAAACATATTTTTAACGTAGTAAAAGCTGGGCAAGTGGTTCCGCTTTTAAAAGAAAAGTTTTAGTTTATTTTATTTTTCTAGTTTTTAAAATTAAAGCTAAAAAAGTTTTAATTTTATAGTAAAGCTTTCTAAGCTATTTATGTAATTAGTAATTTTTAACAATTGTAAAAAGCTTTTAATAGAATATAATCTTCTAGTATTTAAAAGCTTTCTAGTATTTGAAAGAACGAAACAGTTTATTTTACTTAACTGGCCAGTTTTCAAATCAAAAGCAAAGAGAGTTTATTTTAGTAAAAGCTTTCAATTGAAAAGAAAATTGTTTACCAAGACATGTTTAGCTATATTAAAGCTTTGTAGTACCTTTAAGCTCTTTGGGAAATTGGTCTATTTTACAAAGTTCTTTACTTTAATTAATAAGCTTTTTAAAAGAAAAATTGTTTTTCTGTTTAGTTTTTAAAATTAAAGCAACATATTTTTTTTAGGAAAAGGCTTTAAGTTATTGAAAAAGCTTCCTGAAAAGCTTCATTCAAGTTAAAGCAAAGTGGTGTTTTGAATTTTGACATTCTTGTGAAACAGTTTTGTTTTACTAAAATCCTTCAAATTTAAAGCTTTTCAAGGAAAAAGTTTTAAATTACGGTTTGAATTGTAAAGTTTTAAATTGCAAAAAGCTGTATGATGTCTTTATTAATGCTTTACATTTAAAGCTTTCCAAAGAAACAGTTTTTCATTACTGTTTGGATTGCAAAGTTAAAATAAGCTTTATAATTTTTTTTGTATATCTAGTTAAATTTAAACAAAGTGAAGTAAGAGCTTTTTCTAAAAAGCTCTTTAAGCTGTAACTAAGCTAACATTAGAATTGTTGTGTTAGAATTTGAGCTTTACTCGACCTCGCTGATCTTTTTCCCATCAAGGAGAAATAAACACTATTTCAAAATGAATTCAATCGAGAAACATTTATCTACAACAACAACAAAATCATAATGTTAATTTGTCCATATTTAGCATGTCATTGTATATTAAAAACAATCCGCTTGATAGACTTGGCTTCATCATCGGCAGCAGCTAAGGCAAGAGTTACCTTTTTTCATAATTCTTGCTATTTCTTTATAATTTTCCAACCATGTATAGAGAAGTTTAATACAAAGGTAATATAATATTGGTTGGTGGTCTCTTAGTTCTTAGGTTCTTTTCACTTCATCACCATCAGCAATATGATCGTCATCTTCATCATCATCATGCTCATCGTCAGCATCCTTTTGTACAATAACTCTTGTTCTATTATGGTTTCATTTAGATTGCTTTGTTTCTTGAGTTGATTCTTAACAGATCTGTTTTCTTAACTAAGAAATAAAGAACAGCAACAAAGCACACTTATTCTAGACACATGATATCTTTAAGCAACAAAAGCAGAAAAAAGCCCTTTAAGTTATAATTGGCTTTAAACATCAACTTGTTTAAGAAACACAAAAAATAAGAAAAAAAGTAAAAATAACAAAACAAACATGTTGTGTTGTGGTTTAGTGTTTAGATTCTTTGTTGTTATTATTAATTTTGTTGCATGGTTTGTTTTTGTTGCTGTTATTGTTGCTGCTTCTAGTGCCTTCAATTCAATTTGTTTTTGTGTTTACATGTTAAAATGACAAGCGTAAACCACTTTTGCTCTTCATTATTTTACTTGAAGAAACAACATCAACAACAACAACAATAATATTTGCTCGATAGAGCATGAAATTTGTTTTAGTTGTAAAATTGACTTGATCGCCCAGTCATTAAAAATAGCAGAATTATTATGAGCAATAACAACATGAGACAAAATGCCGACTTTATTGGAAAATGAAAGGAAAATTTATGGATTTCAACCTGTTTGAGCAAAATCAAAAAAATTGATGTTGAGTGCAGGGTGTTGCGCAGCAATGTTATTTCAAAGAGTTATGACAAACTTATGATCAAATTGAAAGTCTATAGATAAAGAGAGACCTTTTCAAAATAATAGAAAAATTTACAATCCTACACAGAGGAAAAAAACCGGTAGAAATGTACTGACTACGTTTGTTAACATTTAGATAACGGAAGTGTATAAAATTTAGATTTCGACAATAAATTGTTGCCATTTTGACAACGTTGCATTGTATAACATCATAGTGTTGTTGTTCGAATGTATAAACTTTTACAAAGGATGTTATTGAAAAATTATAAACACTTTGTTGTCAATTTGGTAACTTGGGGTATAGTTTGAATTTTTTTTCCTCTGTGTATATAAGTATTTAAAAACAATTTAATATATTCATAGGTCCAAATAAGTTCACAATGTTAATGTACTGTTAAAAAAATTCAAATAATGTCAGTTATAAACTAATGACCCATATATTGACAATATGTTTTTTCTGTCAATTTTGGTTTAAATACCGCTCCAAAAAAGTAGCGACTTTGGTAGCCAAAACATTTACAAACAACACAAACAAATAAACAAATATATATATGTATGAAAAAAAGTTCACGTAAATAGAATACTTCAAAAAAAGACACAACTAGATTCCATAACTGACATTCTAAAGCTTGACACAAAACAGGGGGAACGCCATAAACAAATCACAAAAACAAACAACAACATTTCAACTTAAATTAAAAAAATATTAAAAAAAACTAAATAAAATAAAGCATTCTACAATAAGCTATCCAAAAATAAAAATAATAACCCACCAATAATCATAATAAAAAAAAAGTAATGTGCATATGGTAACCAGCCAACGACACCAACAATAACAGCAACAACAGCAGCAGCAAATAAACACAACAACAGTTTATATGGTAAAGGTTGTTGACATTGTGGAAAACTTAGCAAAAACAAAAACCACACCGTGTTGAAAGAAAAAAAAACCTTTACAGTCATATCACTTTAAAAGAAATACCATAAAAATAATAACAATAACAACAGCAACAGAAAAACATTTAAATAAAAATAAAGAAAAAAAATATTTAAAAATGTTTGTTGGTTACACCAAGAAAATAGTTTTCTTAGAAATGACAAACTGGGACTATTGAGAGTTAAAGCAGAAATTTGAAACTAATCAAAGGATTTTTTTTAACAAAATACAAATTTTATTATAAATAAATCAAATTTTAACCAAAAGTTTGTTCAAGCATTTTAAAGCTTTTAAGATTTTTAAAGCTTTTAAACTTTTTTAAATCGTTTAAGCTTTTTAATAAAAAATAAACTTTCTTTTCGGTATAACATTAGCTTTTAAGTTTTTTTAAAGCGTTTAAGCTTTGTTTAAAGCTTTTAGGCTTTTTTAAAAGCTTTATTTATTTGAGATTTTTAATGAAAACAATTGAAACAGTAATTACTTATTTTTAAGATTCAAAATACTAGCATAAGTGTGTACATACTTTTACTAAAGCTTTTTTCTTTAAAGTTTGATTTTAAAAAATAAAAGTACACGATTTTATGTTTGGGAAAATTTCAATTGAAGCTTCGTTAACGCTCTTTTGTCGTTTGCAATAAAGATCATTACTTAAAGCTAATCAATATAAAGATTTTAAAACGTTTCAGAATTAAAGCATTTTGCGCGTGAAATTTTATTAACTTTTACGTTTCTTTCAAGTTACGGAAAGCTTAGAGCTATTGCTGAAAAGTCTGGCATTAATATTAAAAGCCTTTTTAACTATTTCAAGTTCTTGCTGAAAAGTCTAGCATTGGAAGGAAAAGCTTCTTTTTAATTATATTATTTTACTTAAAGCTTTTGGTTACATGATTATGTATGTAGATTGAGAAGCTAAATTAAATAAAAAACATAAATACAAAATTCTTTTAAAGCTTAAAGAAAGACTTTTTTAATTTTTAAAAACTTATTACAAAAATGTTTTGCATAATTCAGCTTTTTGTTTAAATTTGTTAACATAAAGATTTTTATTTTTCTTCTTTCAAACATGACGTTTATATAACAAATTAGTTTTGTTTTAATATTGCTGGGCGTTAAGAAACAATTCTGCCGTCTGTAAATCAAGCAAAAATGTTACACTAATTGTTGGTTTTGTTCTTAAATTAAATTACACTTTAAGAAATTTTTAACTTTAACTTGACAAAATATTAACTGCAGCAACATGTTGCTAAAAAAACAAATAACAACAAAAAATGTTAGGAAATTTATATTTAAACTTTTAATTTAACTTTTTGAGGAGAACTTGTTGCATAAGAAAAGTTTAAATGACTATTATGTTGCTAAAAGGTATTGAATAGTTATATTAGTTAGTCAATCAGTTAGTTAGTTAGTAGCAATCCTCTGAAACATGTTCCTTATTAAGCGATCCTAAGCAACATGTTGTTTATTAAGCGATCCTTAGCAACTGTTGCTTTGTGAACAATCCTTAGCAACATGTTGCTGTGTGAACAATCCTTAGCAACATGTTGCTTTGTGAACAATCCTTGGCAACATGTTGCTTTGTGAACAATCCTTAGCAACATGTTGCTTAGTAAACAGTCCTCAGCATCATATTGCTCAGTAAACAGTCCTTAGCAACATGTTGTTTTGTATACAATCTTTAGCAACATGTTGCTTAGTAAACAGTCCTTAGCAACATGTTGCTTTGTATACAATCCTTAGCAACATGTTTCTAAGCAAACAATCATTGACGACATGTTAGCAAACCTCGCTAGCTTGTTTCAGTTAGATATATGTTGCTTCCTTAATAATACTTAACAACATGTTTCTGATTTACTAATCTTTAGCAACATGTTTCTATGTTAGTATTCTTTATCAACATGTTCCTAAGCAACATGTTGCTATGATTCACTATCTCTCAGAAATTGCAATTTTTCAAAACCATTCCTAATTCGTTGCAGTGTTTTTTACCTGAAGAATCTAAGAAGACAAAAACAATCTAAAATAACTAAACTCTCATTTGACACTTTAGGCTTTTGGCTGTCTATTTGCTGGCAACATTTATTGTGTGTTTACTATTTTATGCAGAAGACCATATGAGGGACATACTGAACACTGAAAACTCAAGGTACAAACAGACAAACCTAGTCCACTCCACTGTGTGTGTGTGTTTTCTTAAACATTGAACATTGGATTCAGTTTTGTAGTATTTTTTTCCTATTTTTTTAAATATCCATTTTTAGTACGTGTTTAAAACCTTTGTCACGTCTCAAAATAAAAGCTAAACGTCTTTGACTATAAAACCCAACAACCACAAAATATTTATACAACTTAAGAGATCCTCTATAAAGGCTAAAAAGAAAAGCCAAGTTCTTACTATCTTTAAGCTTTGGTGGAGTTTTTAGTTCTTTAATTTTTTTTTAATTTTAAAAAGTAGGTTCACACCTACCAAATATTTGACGAAAATAATGTAACCTTTATAAAAGGTGTCACATTAAAATGACTTTATTATAAATTTCAGTTTATTTGCTTTAAAAAAATTATTTCAATTAAGAAAATATCTAACAAAAATAGTGGTTTTGAATTTTTCTTCAAATATTTGATAAGTATGAACGTACAGTGTTTTTGTTGCGTTTTATAGAATCGTGCTGAGTCTATAGAATTTTATTTAAATCGGAAACCCGCTAATGTTGTTTTTTTTTTTTTTGATATTTTTCAAGAAGGGTGTTGGTTTAATAATGAATTTTCTTTGGCCTTTTTATCTTTATTTTTCATTAGAGTGTTGTTGTTGTAGTTGTCGTGAATTTCGTGGCTCCTGTTAGTAAAAGTGCCAGAATGAAGTTGAGTTGTGTTTTGTACTTAAAAGTGTTTTCATTTTAATTGCGGAAATGTTTTAATGTTTTTTTTTTTAATTTGTAAATTAACCTTTTACGTTTAATTTGTTTTCGTTCAGCCTCTAAATAAACAAATAGATAAATAAATGTATAAATATAAATAAAATAATTGAACATAAACAAATAAGCTCATCATTATTTGTAGTTTTGTTTTACAATTTAATGTAGTAAATGTATTAAAGTTGAATGTAACTTGAAATACTATTTAATTCAATGCAAAATTACTAGATTTATTTATTTGTATAAAATTTTTATTTAAAGGTTTTTCGCTATGACATTTAAAGAATATTTATAAGTTGTTGTTGTTGTTGCAATTGAAAAATGACTGGTTTTTTGTGTTTTCCATTCTCTCGTAAACTGCTATGAAAATACATATAAGGTTTAAACATAAGATGGGCGAAAAATGTTGCTCAACAATGTTGCAAAAGATTTTAACTTCTTTAGATCGTGGCAAAATAGTTGTTTTTTTTTAAATTGTCCTATACGAACATGATTTTTGGTTGGTTTTGCAACATATTTCATAGATTTATGTTGCTAGCAACTTGTTGTACCTAAAAGAAATGTAGAATTTCATTTTTCATTGAAATATATTTAAATAATTCTCTTATAACAATAATTTTTAGCTAATATTGTTTCAAATTGTGAAATATCAAAGTTATTAATGAATTTTAAATATTGAAATGTTAATAGCAACATGTTGCACTAAAGATGCTATGAAATAATATTAATATTTCAAACAAAAACTTTGAAATAGCTTTCAATTTCAAAACATTTTGCAAGACATAAAGTCTTTAAAACGTAAAGTTTTTTAAACGTACTGTGATAGCAACATGTTGCTGATAGAAAAAATCTATAACTTTATATTTTTTCTAATTGTAGAGAATTCAATAAAATTATTGATATTACTGAATAGTTTTATTATTTCAATATGTTGCCATTTTATTGCTGTTGTTGTTATTTAAATGTTGCTGACAATATATTGCCATCTAGATACATGAAATATTATTTATATTTAATCCCCAAATCGTCTAAAGTCATATTTTTATTGTATAGTCTAAATTTATAATATTCGCAACATGTTGCTAAACAGCAAAAATTTCAAATCATAATTTAATTTTATTAATGAAACATTGACCATTTATATATATATTTTTTTAATTTTTCTTATATTATTGAGAACTTGTTTAAGGTTTTTATAGCTGCAACATGTTGCTGGCTTTATAACTAACTGTTCATAGACAATTATGTGTTTTTATAAAATTTTATACATTTAAATATTGCTAGCAACATTCTGAAACTTATGTCTTTGAAATATTAATCAATCCAAAAACTCTTAATTCTGTAGCATACAGTTATGGACGTTTAGTTAAAATTTATATTTCTAGCAACATGTTGCCGAACAGAAAATTTTGCAATTTATATTTTCACTAATGAAACATTAACAATTTGTATATTTATTGTAACATTTATGTTATTTGTTATTATTAATAACTTGTCCAAAAATTTTTATTGTTACATCATGTTGTTGGCATAAAACTAATTTTTGCGAGATATAATAATGTTTTTTTTATAATTTTGTTTACATTTGGATGTTGCTAGCAACATTCTGCAACTAACAAATATAAAATTTATGTTCAATACACAAACTTTTGATTCTCCTGTAGCACATAGTTAAATCTTGTAATGCTAGCAACATATTGCTGAATAGAGAAATCCAAAAATTATGTACGAAAGCAAAAATGATGATTCTTGAGTCATTTTTCAAAATTAATATTGTTAGAAACATTTTACTTTCTCAGCAACATGTTGCTGAACTAACGTTTCAATTTCTCTGAGATATTTAAAACAAATCAATAAATTAAAGAGAAAAAATCAATTTTTGAATTCAACTGAAATATTTACATGTATTTTATGATATATATATTACTAGCAACATGTTGCCAAATTATAGAATAATTAAGAATATATTTCTAAAAAACTCCATATTGAAAATTTTAATTCTATAAACTTGTTATTCAAAGAAAATTTTCTTTAATTGAATAAAATTGCTGCAAAAATGTTACGCTATAAAAATCAATGTCTTTAAAATTGATTAAAAATTAATTAAAAAAACATTTTTACACTTCATGTTTTAGACCACAATTATTTAAAATAATTTCTTTAAATCACCATATAATTATATAAAATTATGTTGCTGTATTATGTATGAACATTATTAATTTTAATATCCTACACTGTTTGGCTGGTATTTTAAACACATTTTTTTTAATATTTGTTGCCAGTTTTGTTTTTTTTTTCTAATTGGCAACAACATGAAAATACCAACCATTGTTCGAAAGAGAGTTTCAATTAAGGAAGACATTTTACAGTTGATGTTTATACATGTGAAATTATTAATTATATTAAAGTAAAAAGTAATTTTGAAAACATGTTGATATGTCTTTTAAAATAGAGCTTAGAAACTTGTTGGCAATATTGTGATTTTAATTTAAAAAAATTGCAACATTTAGTTTTATAAAAATTTATTAAGAATTTTGTTTATTATGTTTAATGGTTATGGATAAATTGATATAAACATTATATGTTGCTTTAGCAACATGTTGCTAATAGAATTTTATTTAGTTATTAAAAAGAAAATAAATTTCTTTTAAGAGTTAATTTAAGATTTGTAACCAAAGGAGAGTATATAGTTAGTTAGTTAGTTAGTTGGTGGTGAACGTATGTATTTATCCGAAGAAATATATCTAGGTCCTATCGGGCTTTAAAGTATATAAAAGTTTATAGTTTTTGAAAATGACTAGTCTTGATTATTTGTGGTCTAGAAGGCTACATGTTACAGAGGAAAAGATTCATTAAATTACAAGAAGAATTAAAACTTGTATCAATATTGGATTTTCTAATAAACAAGCTTTTCCATTAATGTGTCTGCAACATGTTGCTAACAAAATATATCACATATATAGCTTTGTAACAAATATTAGCGATATATTTGAACTAAATTTTATAAAAATTTTATTTTACTTTGTAGTTTTTTTAATATATGTTGCAGCAACATTTGCAATACAATGTTGTTAAGAAAATGAAAAAAAATTAAACAACATGTTAATATTTTAAATAATTTTATTATTTTGTTCATTTATGTTTGCAAATTTGAAGTACATATAACTTTTGCCTTAGCAACATGTTGCTAGATTTCTTTTAATTTCAATGCTTTTTTATTTATTGCTTATATAACATTTTGTTAAAAATCCTCACGTAATAGAAAAAATATCAAAAAATTTAATTTAAAATTCTTGAAACTTAAAGTTTAACGTACACAATATATATATATTGACATTGAAAGGTAATTTATTTAACTGCCTAGTTGTAGTAGATATTTGTTGACAAAAAATAACGCTTTTAAATAATATTGATTATTATGCAAATTCTCATTTGTTTTAAATACACATTTATCGATAGTTTTATGGAATATTTAATTAATATTTATTTTGCTACTGTTTTTGGTTTTTTTCTGAGTTCTTCGGAATTGTGACAATATGACGAAATTTATTAAGTATTTAAGTTCAATGTATGTGGTGGCTTTTCTTTTTAGTTGTAATTATATTGATTGTTTTCGATACAACAAAATAATCATATAATTTTTGTATTGCTAGTCTTTTGTTTCAATATAAATTTTGTTTTAATTTTTTTGGTTTATTATATAGTTATTAATAATTTGTTGTGCTTTTATTTTTTGTGATAAACGTAATGCTTGAATTAACAATATAATTATAATTATAATAATGTTTATATATAATATTTAATAATGTTAACAATTATTGACGCTTGTTTAGTTAAGCTGTAGAGGTTATTGGAGTTTATTAATCTGTTGGCAAAATGTTGCAGAGAAATATAGAAATAGGAAATGTGTTGTTGCTTTAACAAAATATTGCTTACAACATGTTTTGTTTTATTAAAAATCATTTATGAAATAAAATGTTTTTATATTAAAATTGAATATATATAATAAAGGTTAGCAACATGTTGCTAACGAGATTAGTTAATAAAATGTATTTAAGTAAAGTGACAGTTGTAAGAGTCAGATAAATTTTAATTTTTGAATTTTAGGTTTTACTTAATTTCAGAAACAGTTTATACTTTTCTAACTAACTAACTAACTAAGTAACTAACTAACTAACTGACTAACTAACTGTCTAACTAACTATGTAAAAAATATAAAAAACCCAAATTTCCGCAAGATGTTGCAAAAAAATTGACAATGTAAAAAATCGATTTATTTACAATTGTGGCCTCCGGTAGGTTAGTGGTTAGTGTTCCAGTCTGGTAGACCGGACTAGGTGGGTTCGATTGCCACCTGTGGCACTGGTGAAGGACCGCACAACAGGCCCGATAGAGGTCTAGGTATATTTCTTCGGATTTTATGTATATATGTACATCCTCCTTTCAAACTAACTACAGTTGTCAGCAACATGTTGCAAAAAAGAGAATTAACAATTTTGAATCAATTCATTTTTATGTTGCTAGCAATAAGTTGCTTAGAAGTGTTCGTATAGCAAAATGTTTCTAGCAACATGTTTCTAGCAACATTTACCAGTTTAATATCTTAATAAAACTTACAATTAAACTCGAATTTATTTTGCTTTCGTTATGATTTATTTTAAATTGATTTGTAGAGGAAAATGTTGCTATATTAAAAAAATTATGGTAAATAATTTGCTACAAAAATCAATGTCTTTAAAATTGATTAAAAATTTTACATTTTTACACTTTACATTTCTGCCACAAATGAAAAATGAGGAAATTGTATGGGGAAATGAGAAAATGATTTGGGGTTTGTTTATTAAACTTTCTTTGCCTTAAAAATTAAAAGAAAAGTAAAATGATAAATTATTGTACTAAGAAATTTCCTATTGTTTTAAATTAAACAAAAAAATATTGTTCTAGAGTTTATGTTCAAGTTGAAGGCTTTTATTAATAAGTAAATTATTGTTATTTCTATAGAATTTTGTTAAATTGACAAAAACCTTTGCGTCTCAAATCCCAAACCACTGTTCTCAGTGATTGCTTACAGGAAAACCAACAATGTTGCAAATAAATAAGATTAACATCAATTTAATGCCACAAGTGAAACAATTTTTATTAATCAATACGTTTTATGTTTACGCGTTGCATGTTTGTGGTTAAATATTGCGGGCAAAAGACAAGAAAAAGAAAAACAATAAATTTATAATGAAAAATTATTTGCCCTGTTGCATATTAAAATTCTTTTTATTTTAATCTAGAGTTCTTTTTTCATAAACAACATTTTTTCAAAATTATTTATAGAATTTAATTTTTTGTTTGTGTCTATAGGTCTTTCTGTCTGTCTGTCTGTCCTCTCAAATAATCGTCTAGTTTTCTGCTGTTTGCTTAGTTATTCATGTTGCCACATTATAAACCATGATTATGATGAGTTTGGTTTTTGTTGTTATTGTTTTTTTTATTTATTTATTGTTTATATACAATTGCTATTAAGCAAAGAAGCAAAGCAGTAACAAAATTATAAGGAACACGCTTCTTGCAACATTGTTGCAAAACTTTACATTTGTCTTCTATATAAGTTGTAGTCTTTAATGTCTTTAGTAGGCGTGTTTTTTATTTAACTTCTTCTGTTCTGGATGTTAAGAAGAATGTAGCAGCAGAGCTACATACATATTTGTGTAGAATTGTTGTAATTTTGTAGAAATGCTGGCAGCGTTTGTCAAAGAAAATTAAATAATTTATATTCTTATAAGGATATTTGCTTCTTCTTTTTCTTGAGTGATGATTAGTTTTAATCAGGAAAATAGTTGTTTAATTTCACTATTTTAAAAACAAACATATAATTACCTCTACCTGTTAGGAAACTAAGCTACTTATGGTTGTGTTTTCCCCCAACTAAATAACTTAATTAATGATCATTAAAAGACCTTAAATATTTTAAGAAAAAAACAAACAAAATAACTTTTTCTTTTAAATTTGTTAAAATAAAGAAATTTTAATTTAAAATTTCTAATACACCGGGTTAAAGACCTTTTAGGAAAAATCTTTAGTTTTGAAAAAGAAAATTTTTTAAATCTACCGAAGATGTCTAATTTTGTATGCCAACATATAAACAGACATGATAAATTTTTATAAAATATTTAAAACAAACGGATCTTTAGGGTTTTCTTCTTTTTTATTTTTGCAAAACTAAACGTAGCCTAAACACGTATTTGCTCTTTAAGTTGTAAATTTTTCATTTAAATAAAAAAATATTTACAGCTAAACATAAATTTCTATGTAAATAACATAAAAAATATAAAATCGTTATTTTTTTACCCTTTGGACACAACGAATTGTCGCCTTGTTATCTACTACGTCGTCATTCAGTCAAGTCTGTAAGTTTAAGGAAAATTTTAAGTTAAAACACTTAAAGGCATTGCACGTTTTTTTGTTTAAGTCGTTGATGATTTAAAATATTAAAGACATGTTTGTTATTTAGTTAAAAATTTTGTAAAAGTTATTTTTTAAAATTTCACCATTTATCTTTAGGGATAAACAATAATAAATATATTAATTTTGAGAGAAAATCAATAAATATAAAAATTTTAACATATTAATCAAAACACAACAAGAAAAGCTTAGACCAATCTTAATCTATTACTAACATTATATTTGCTCATAACAATTAGATGTTCGTAGTTCACTGTTGAAAATTGTCCCCTAAAGCCGGCTTTACACGATCACAGGTAATATGATCTGTCAAAATGAAACCACTATTAGATCCTTTAATACTTGATCAAAATGTTACGGAAATTTATAATTTTCGCGACAATTAGATCATTTTATCGCAATCATAACAAACGATCAAAGATTGTCAACTCAGACACAACTCTTTCAAGCAAACGGTATTTTCTCATAGGATGAACACAATCGAGACCGCAGACTAGACTATAGATTAGACTAAAAACTAGGCTTTAGACTACATTATAGACTAGACTATATAATACTTAGACTAGTCTATAGTCTACTCCATAGACTAATATATCAATTGAACTCTAAACGAGACTACAGAGTAGACCATTTTAGTCTATAGTCTAGACTATAGACTAAACTATAGACTACACTAAAACTAGACAATAAACTAGACTAAATACTAGACTATTGACTAAAATGTATACTATATATGTATATATAAAACGTATATATAGACTAGATTATAGACTAGACTATAGACTAGACTATAGACTAGACTATAGACTAGACTATAGACTAGACTATAGACTAGACTATAGACTAGAGTAGACTATAGACTAGAGTAGACTATAGACTAGAGTAGACTATAGACTAGACTATACACTAGACTAGACTATAGACTAGAGTAGACTATAGACTAGACTATAGACTAGACAATAGACTAGACTATAGACTAGACTATAGACTAGACTATAGACTAGACTATAGACTAGACTATAGACTAGACAATAGACTAGACTATAGACTAGACTATAGACTAGACTATAGACTAGACTATAGACTAGACTATAGACTAGACTATAGACTAGACTATAGACTAGACTATAGACTAGACTATAGACTAGACTATAGACTAGACTATAGACTAGACTATAGACTAGACTATAGACTAGACTATAGACTAGACTATAGACTAGACTATAGACTAGACTATAGACTAGACTATAGACTAGACTATAGACTAGACTATAGACTAGACTATAGACTAGACTATAGACTAGACTATAGACTAGACTATAGACTAGACTATAGACTAGACTATAGACTAGACTATAGACTAGACTATAGACTAGACTATAGACTAGACTATAGACTAGACTATAGACTAGACTATAGACTAGACTATAGACTAGACTATAGACTAGACTATAGACTAGACTATAGACTAGACTATAGACTAGACTATAGACTAGACTATAGACTAGACTATAGACTAGACTATAGACTAGACTATAGACTAGACTATAGACTAGACTATAGACTAGACTATAGACTAGACTATAGACTAGACTATAGACTAGACTATAGACTAGACTATAGACTAGACTATAGACTAGACTATAGACTAGACTATAGACTAGACTATAGACTAGACTATAGACTAGACTTTAGACTAGACTAGACTATAAACTAGGCTATAAAAATAAAATAATTATTTTTTTACAAACATCAAATCTCAATTTCCGTTTCAATCCAATTACATAACATTTAACAAATTAAACTTAAAATATTTAAAGGTTTAACAAGACAATAATTAAAGTATTAAAGAGTCTCTCTTTCCCCAGGCATCTATTTAACAAAGTTTTAACACATTATATTTTAATTATTATTTAATGGCCTGGTACTTGTGAAAAAAAAATTAAATAAAGTTGTTTAGTTTTGTTTGAAAAAAAGCAAGCCTCGCCTCGTGGTATTTAAATATTTAAAAAAGCGTTTTTTATTATTTTTGTTGTTGATTTTTTCACCATGATGCAGTTTTTTTTTTTTAAAGTATTTAAGTATATAGTATTTGTTTTTTGGATTTTAAACAACAATGTAGTTAATGGTCCACTGCTTAATTTACTAGTCAAGCATTTCTTTTCTAAAATACTTTTGCCCCAGCACTTGCTGTAATAGAAGTAACAAGTGTGTCTAAATTACTGCAAGGAAAAAGGTGGGGTCTTTTAGGGGCCCCCCAAACAAAGGCAACAAAAACCCATTAAAAGCATTTGTGTTGTTTTTTGTTGTTTATAGACATCTTCAGTCTATGGGATGCACTGCACTTGTTGTGCAGTTGTTTTGAATTTTAAATACTTTTTTTTCAAACGTTTTACATTTTTGGAAATTTCTTTGTGTTTGGCATGAGAAATATTTTGTAAATTTATTTTTTTATTTTGTTGTTGTTGTATATTTATTTTAATTTTCTTTTTAAACAAAAGTTATTTGGTTGAATAATTTGTTTTGTGGTTGTTGTTGTTGTTTTTGTTTGAAGTTGTCCAAAAGTGTGTTTGGTTTTTTATTGCAAATAAATTATTTTTTTTTTTACTATGTAAAGATTTTTTCTCTTTTTTTTTACATACAAAATTTGAGTGGAATTTTAATTTAAAAGTTGTAGGGAAACCATCACAAAAAAAAAAACAAAATCAGTTTCAGTTTCACTTTCATGAAATTGTCATTTTATAATTTTTTATTATTTCACTTTTTTGTCAACATTTTAAGTTTTGTTGTTAAACATTCATTAGTCATGGTTAAAGGTGTTTAGTTTTAGTTCATCTTTTGTTTAAATTTTGAGGATTTAGTTTAATATATTTTGCTTTGTTTTTTTATAGTTTTGAAATATTTTTTGTTATAAATTTTGCTACTCGTTTATTTTAAGCTTTTGTTAAAGAAACAATAAAGGAATTTATGTTTTGCAAATAAAATGTTACAAAAAGGTTTGGAATTTAATTAGCCTAAAAACAAATTTGATTTTAATATTTAACCTATATTTTCAAGATTTTTAATATATTTTTTAATTATAAACAATAGTTGTTTATAAAATAGGATTTTAAAAATTGGAACCTGTTTTACAAGAAATTGTGAAAATTGTAAAACATTTTCAAAAAAACCGATATTCAGTTCATTTGCATATTACATCTTAACTAAATCAACATTTCAAATCGTAAGATTACCTCCCAGAGAACAGTTATTATTATTCTAACATTCCCGCAAGTGTTTTAATAACAAACAATAAATATGTAATAAACATTAATCACATCTCTGGAATATTTAGAATGTGTTCCCATTTATCCACTGGCAACAGAACAATTCTAATAAACACAATCTCCATTAATTACACGCCTACTTTGTGGACTCTTTTTTATTCTTCTTGCTACTTTTCCATAAGAAATTTACAGCCGTTTGCAATTTTGATAACGAATACTTTGCATAAAAAATAGTACACAAAAAGAACACTTGTTAAAAAATATTGTTCAAAAGGAAAATGTTTCTCACACACACACACACATACTTACATGTGTATCTGGAGAAAAATTACAAATTACTTGTATTCATTTATTACGATGCCAGTGTTTGTAGAACGAATTACAAAACAAGTCTTAAACTTAAACTACAACTTTTAGCAAATAGTTTTACCTCATGAGTTAGAGTGTTGTTGTTTAAACACTAGTGTGCTGGAGTATTTTTTGATTTCAACAAGTAAACAATCATTTTTCGTTATTCTATAAAATAAATGCCAATATAAACAGTTGTGGGGAAAATAATAGCAGAGAGACGTTAGTAACATGTGTTAGAAACGCTAGTAGCACAGCAGGTACTTCTTTAAGGTTTCCACATCCATATGTTTTCACGAATAGAGAGAGAGACTACTATATAGACTAGAGGCTTGAGTTTAGACTTAAGACTAGACTATAGATTACAATGTAAGACTATAAGCTAGACTGTACTCTAGACTATTGACTAGACTATAGACTATATTATAAACAGGATTAGAGACTTTAAACAAGACTATAGACTAAAATATAGACTAGACTATATACAAGACTATAGACAAGACTATAGACAAGACTATATACAAGACTAAAGCCTATACTTTAGACTAGACTATAGACTAGACTATAGACTAGACTATAGACTAGACTATAGACTATACTATAGACAAGACTATAGACTATAGACTATAGACTATAGACTAGACTATAGACTAGACTATAGACTAGACTATAGACTAGACTATAGACTAGACTATAGACTAGACTATAGACTAGACTATAGACTAGACTATAGACTAGACTATAGACTAGACTATAGACTAGACTATAGACTAGACTATAGACTAGACTATAGACTAGACTATAGACTAGACTATAGACTAGACTATAGACTAGACTATAGACTAGACTATAGACTAGACTATAGACTAGACTATAGACTAGACTATAGACTAGACTATAGACTAGACTATAGACTAGACTATAGACTAGACTATAGACTAGACTATAGACTAGACTATAGACTAGACTATAGACTAGACTATAGACTAGACTATAGACTAGACTATAGACTAGACTATAGACTAGACTATAGACTAGACTATAGACTAGACTATAGACTAGACTATAGACTAGACTATAGACTAGACTATAGACTAGACTATAGACTATACTATAGACTAGACTATAGACTAGACTATAGACTAGACTATAGACTAGACTATAGACTAGACTATAGACTAGACTATAGACTAGACTATAGACTAGACTATAGACTAGACTATAGACTAGACTATAGACTAGACTATAGACTAGACTATAGACTAGACTATAGACTAGACTATAGACTAGACTATAGACTAGACTATAGACTAGACTATAGACTAGACTATAGACTAGACTATAGACTAGACTATAGACTAGACTATAGACTAGACTATAGACTAGACTATAGACTAGACTATAGACTAGACTATAGACTAGACTATAGACTAGACTATAGACTAGACTATAGACTAGACTATAGACTAGACTATAGACTAGACTAGACTATAGACTAGACTATAGACTAGACTATAGACTAGACTATAGACTAGACTATAGACTAGACTAGACTATAGACTAGACTATAGACTAGACTATAGACTAGACTATAGACTAGACTATAGACTAGACTATAGACTAGACTATAGACTAGACTATAGACTAGACTATAGACTAGACTAGACTATAGACTAGACTATAGACTAGACTAGACTATAGACTAGACTAGACTATAGACTAGACTATAGACTAGACTATAGACTAGACTAGACTATAGACTAGACTATAGACTAGACTATAGACTAGACTAGACTATAGACTAGACTATAGACTAGACTATAGACTAGACTATAGACTAGACTATAGACTAGACTATAGACTAGACTATAGACTAGACTATAGACTAGACTATAGACTAGACTATAGACTAGACTATAGACTAGACTATAGACTAGACTATAGACTAGACTATAGACTAGACTATAGACTAGACTATAGACTAGACTATAGACTAGACTATAGACTAGACTATAGACTAGACTATAGACTAGACTATAGACTAGACTATAGACTAGACTATAGACTAGACTATAGACTAGACTATAGACTAGACTATAGACTAGACTATAGACTAGACTATAGACTAGACTATAGACTAGACTATAGACTAGACTATAGACTAGACTATAGACTAGACTATATACTAGACTCTAATCCAGACTATTTACTGGATTATAGTATGTCCTATAGACTAGACCGTAGTTTGAATTCAAAAACAATATATATGTATTCAGGCTAAAAACTGAACTACAGTTCATAGTCGTTACTATGTCTGATCCATAGTTTAAATAATGCTTGTGTAGACACTATAGACAGGAAGAACAACTCCAAAATATTCAATGATCAGCATTGATTTTTTTTTTGGAAATTTGCAATGTTAACGCTATTTCCTTGATCTTAATTGTAAATGTATATCTAATGAATAGCCTTAGTATTGGATAAATTATATTTAAGACAAAATAAACACAGTACGTTTGAGGCTGTATGTAGTACTCATATTGTAGAATAGACATATATTAATATTATAACGTTATCTGTATTAATATATCTAAAACTACAAACAAAAAGAGAGAAAATATGAATAGAAGAAAAAAAATCACACACACCAAAAAAAAATGTAAAAGTCACAACTGCAATGTCGTAGAATAGACAGACAACAACTACCGCTGTTAACTAATGCTGTTTGCTACCACTTCCACTGCTATAGCAGAAAAAAATGTAAACAGCAAACAGTCAACTTTACTGTTTATACGACGAATACTGCTACTACTGACCTACATAAACATTTCTTAAAATAGATATTCACATATAATTTAAAGTGTATGTAACTCATGTACATACAAACATTAACACATGCATATTGTTCATTTATTTTAAGAGTGTTATAATTCTAAATAGGGGATTTTGAATTGAGAACACCATAAAAAGTTTCTAAAACTATGAAAATTATTAGGAGTAATTTTCTACAACCAGTTTTTGAGTTATGACGGTTTTAAAGTAAATAAGCAACATGTTTAGATTTAAAGTAGTATTGGTAAATAACATTTATTTAGATTTTAGATTTTGTGTATTTTGTCTTTCAAACAAATTCAAGTAAAGAATTTTTTGTTAAATGCATTTAAATCAGAAAAACATGAATAACAAAATAAGTATAAGAAACAAACAGCAAAAATATGCGGGTTCAAGTGGTTTACCTTTAAAAGAAAAAAAAATAACAAAATTCAAACAAAAACCAACAAAAATTCAGTTTTTTTAAGGTTGTTAATGTTATAAAGCCGGTCTAAAAAATAAATTACGAAAACTATTTAAACAATTTTCGAATGCTTAAGATTTTGCATTGAAGCAGAAATTTCGAAAAACAGTTTCCTTTGTTTTCTTTTCTTAAGTCATTGTTATTGTGCAAATATTGAAATTGTCAAATTGTCAATTGTAATTAAAATTAAAGTTTATTGCTTAAGTCTTTTGATTTGTTTGCAACAATAGATTAAACATTTAGGCTTAAAATAATAAACAATAGAGTGTGTGTGTGTGCGTGAACGATTGTGAGTGTGTATTAACAATTTGCAATAACTTCAATAAACCGTAAACTAGTCTTTAGTATTTTTTCCGATATTGTTGTTAGAACAAGTTTCATTCAGTTTTTCTTCAACAATTTCCATTGAAATCTCAAGTAGTCTTCCATGGAAAACACACTTTACTTGCATATGTATAAAAATGTAATTTGGGTCACTCAGTTAGTGTGTTACAGACATTTACCAAATAATAAAAAATGCATTTTACAAAAAAAAGACCTGTTATTCTAATCAATATTTGAGCCAAAATAACAAAGCCAAAGCTAACCAAATTCAAAATACTATTTCAAGTGTCTTATTCATAGAATTCTACTTTAAAGTCTGTTTGTCTAATCAAGTTTATTGAAAATTTTCTTGTGTTTTATTAAAGTATGTTAAATTTTTAAACTTGTATTTATATTTTCTAAATTGCTGTCATTGTCGTTTCAGTTGCTGCTGTTGCAGTTAAGTTATTTGTTGAAATATTGGGTTGCATAGTTAATTTCAGTAGAATATAGATGCATAAAGACAATTTGACATTTATGATTTTTTTAAATTACAGTTACAAAACTGATGAGACAAGAGAGAAAGAGAAGCATCATGCTATTAACATACTTACAGATTGATGCACATGAAGTGCATTAAATGTTAAAAGTTTCAAAATGGATTTGAAATTAAAATGTTTTTTAATCTATTAAACTTCACTACACCATTTCTAATTGTACTTCTATTCCAATAACATATCATCAAAGCGAACAAAACTTATTTTTTGTATATAGTGCAGTCTTTTGTATAGTCTGTAGTCTAGTCTTAAATCCCTATAGTCTAGTCTATAGTCTAGTATATAGTCTAGTCTATAGTCTAGTATATAGTCTAGTCTATAGTCTTGTCTATAGTCTAGTCTATAGTCTAGTCTATAGTCTAGT
>NC_060951.1:56790495-56800943 GCF_022045245.1 Lucilia cuprina | reverse complement strand
CTAGTCTATAGTCTAGCTTATAGTCTAGTCTATAGTCTAGTCTATAGTCTAGTCTATAGTCTAGTCTATAGTCTAGTCTATAGTCTAGTCTATAGTCTAGTCTATAGTATAGTCTATGGTCTATTCTATATTCTATTCTATAGAGTATTCTATAGTCTATTCTATAGTATAGTCTAGTCTAGTCTATAGTCTAATCTGTAGTCTAGGCTATAGTCTATTCTGTAGTCTAGTCTATAGTCTAGTCTGTAGGCTAGTCTGTAGGCTAGTCTGTAGGCAAGTCTGTAGTCTAGTATGTATTATTTAAATATATACAAAGCAAACCTAAGAAGTGGGTTAACAGCGTAAAATTTACAAATTGTCTTTATTTTAGCAACAATTTACGAAACAGCCATATTTAAAACAATAATAAATGTTATGTTTATATTACAAGTTAAAAATATGAAAACCATATTTTAAATACAAATAAGTTTTTTGTTTCTATAACAATATGTTTCAATGAAATCGATACTCCTCGATAAAAATTGATGTTAAAACAAATAATTAAGACAAAAAGAAAAAAACAATAAATTTTAGGAATTTAAAAGAATTTCAAATTTAACAATTTGAAAATACAAAGATGTGGCCAAAGAAAGCAAAAACAGTAATCTTCAAAAAATTGATGTCAAAGATATTAAACTCATATGAATAGAGAAAGTAAATTAAGAAAATACATACAAAGTCAAAAAGCAAAGAAATCAAGAATATTTTAATCTTTAAAAACCAGATTTATGCGTTTTTTTAACAAAAGCATTATAATTATGCTAAATAAATTGTGTTTAAAAAAAGATTTCAGAAGCAAATTGTCATTGACTTAAGCAAAAGATTAACGTTAACAATTTCAGCAGCAAACTAGATTTTACTGAAAAAACTGTTAAAAAATAAATATTCATTTATGTTTTTTTTTGCCAATATCTTAGAAGTAGTTTGAAGACAAATTTGTCTATTCATATTTATTAACTTCATCTAAATAGTTAGAAAGTGGAACAAGATTACTGAAGATTAATTGCTTCATTATTTTTTGCAACTAATTGGAAAATCGTGCTTTTCATTAGTTTAATCCCAAACGATTTTTTTTATGAGGTTAACGACTTTTAAAAGATTACGAAAGAATTTTCCATAAATTGCAAAAGTTAATCAAATAGAACTTACTTATCATTTGTAATAGTTAACGATTGTAAAAGTGCTTACCTGGAAAATAGAAAAAAATATTATTTTAAAAAATGTTTGAAAAGTAATATAATAATTTTAACTAACTGAAACATTTATATCAAAATAAATGGGGAAGACCCCACTTACTTGCTCTCTATATCTAGTTAAACTTACTTTTTGTTTAAACATATAACATGATTTGTGCTCAGTGAACAACATAACAAATCTTAAGATTTAGAAATATATGAAAAATGCTTAAAGCTTCAAGACAACCTTAGTCTTAAATATTTAGTTCAACTGCATACGAATAATATTTAAGAATTTTCTTAATTAAAAACAAAAGATTGAATCATTGGAAAAATATAGCGCAAAAAAAACAACATTTTGTGTTATACTGAAAAACAATAATGACTCAACATTTAAGTGACATTTTCTTTCAATAAAACAATGTTCAAAATTCTATAATTAAATGTGTGGTTAGAATTTTTTCACACTTAATTAACAGTTGTACATTAACAAATAGCCTAACCTCATTTTTTTTACAAGAAACGAGTTAAAATAAGGCAAAATCTAACAAAAGTGATAGAAAAATATTTTTAATGAGAAATAGTTAACAAAGCAGCAAGCTAATGGAAAACATAGAGACATACGAGGATCACAATGAAAATTTATAAACAAATAAAATTTAAATTCAGTTCTATATTAGTTGTAGTTCAGTTCCAGTTCAGTTCTAGTTCAGTTCTAGTTCAGTTCTAGTTCAGTTCTAGTTCAGTTCTAGTTCAGTTCTAGTTCAGTTCTAGTTCAGTTCTAGTTCAGTTCTAGTTCAGTTCTAGTTCAGTTCTAGTTCAGTTCTAGTTCAGTTCTAGTTCAGTTCTAGTTCAGTTCTAGTTCAGTTCTAGTTCAGTTCTAGTTCAGTTCTAGTTCACTTCTAGTTCAGTTCTAGTTCACTTCTAGTTCACTTTTAGTTCACTTCTAGTTCACTTCTAGTTCACTTCTAGTTCACTTCTAGTTCACTTCTAGTTCAGTTCTAGTTCAGCTCTAGTTCAGTTCTAGTTCAATTTTAGTTCAGTTCTGGTTCAGTTCTAGTTCAGTTCAGTTCAACTTCAGTTCTAGTTCGTGTGTTAAAATGTATTGGAAATATATCGAATGAAAATTCTACGTTGTTCCAATTTTTTTTATGCTAACAATTTGATACCAACCAAATTTGCTAAGACATTTTGGGGTCAACGTCGTTTGCAAATTTAAAGTATAAGTATACATAAAATGCAAAACACGCTACTTGAACTGCAAAGAACAATATGTAAAATAATAACAGAAAAGAAAATAGTTCTAATTACACGGTTTGTTGATAATGGCAACATATGAACATTATTTTAAAGAATTTTAAAACAAAATTGTTCATAAACACACATACAGTGAAGGTTAAATCAATTTCCAAGAGAAATGTTTAATATTTAGCAAAAAAAAAAACATGTCAGTACACTAAAAAATATTACCAAAAAATATAAAATATAAAACAATTACAAAAATTTACAAGTTAAACATACCAAAAGTTCCAATTTTGTTAAATAACTCATAGTTTTTTTTTCAAATTATATTTATGGTAATTTTACATCAACAATTCAATTTTAATATGATAATTTCTGTAAAAATATTAATATAGTAAAATTTAACACAAATTTAGAAACTTTTTCTCGACACTTTTAGATAATTTCACTAATTTGCTTTTATTAGCAAAACAAAAGACTTAAGACACATGCATTGGCGTTTTTACTTTTATGGTTAAAGAATTTTGCTTCGTTTACACAATTTTTTTATGTCTGTTTAGCAAAAAAATACAGTTTAACATTATTTCACACTCAATTTAAATGTTAATTTCTATTGTTATAAAATTACAAAGAATAAACAACCACTAACCAAAAAAAGTTGTTTACAATAAGAACAAAACATACAATTGCCACTAAAAATTTAAACAACAATTTCTTTTTTCTTTCTTTCTTAAGTCGTAAACGTTAAAGAAATTTAAATAATTTTCTACTTTTTTATTGAATTTTCGAACGAAACTATTTTGTTTAACCGCAGCAGTAACCCGCTCGAGCAAATAAATGGCGAATGAACACGTTTGTTACGTTTGAAAGTTGAAAACGTTCTCATGCTAGAATCTTAAGAAGAAAGTCATCAATGGACCATTTCTATCTTCTTCTGCTTGTGGTTTTAACGTATTTTCTTTTTATATAAACAACTATAAGTCTGTCTGTCTGCTTGTATGTTGTTCTATTTGGCTTAAAAGTTAATACAACTAACTTGGCTTTAAAAACAAGATTATTACAGAATAAATTGGGAGATCTAGCAAAGAGAGTAGAAATGTTTCTATATATATTTTTTCTTATGCATCTTGTTGTTTTCTTTTTACGAGACTTAACAACATCATTATCATTTATTATTAGTTTTTATTTTAGTTTGTTTTCTCTTTATATTTTTTATGTTTATCTTTTTTTTTTGTATTTGTACTATTTAAAGCGGTATGTGCTTTAGTTATTTGCTTCCTTTGATCAAGTGGAAAAACTAAATTATTTATTACAACTTTAATAAATCTACGGATGTTATTGGATGGAAGCAGTGTTTTAAAGGTATGATAACACTTTTTTAAAATCAATTAAACCAATTGTTATTAAAAACGTTAATTTTATCAAGAAATGTACATTTTTTGCTAAAATTCGATTTTGATTTAGTTCAGTTCTAGTTCAATTCTAATACAGTTCTAGTTCAGTTTTAGTTCAGTTCTAGTTCAGTTCTAGTTCAGTTCTAGTTCAGTTCTAGTTCAGTTCTAGTTCAGTTCTAGTTCAGTTCTAGTTCAGTTCTAGTTCAGTTCTAGTTCAGTTCTAGTTCAGTTCTAGTTCAGTTCTAGTTCAGTTCTAGTTCAGTTCTAGTTCAGTTCTAGTTCAGTTCTAGTTCAGTTCTAGGTCAGTTCTAGTTCAGTTCTAGTTCAGTTCTAGTTCAGTTCTAGTTCAGTTCTAGTTCAGTTCTAGTTCAGTTCTAGTTCAGTTCTAGTTCAGTTCTAGTTCAGTTCTAGTTCAGTTCTAGTTCAGTTCTAGTTCAGTTCTAGTTCAGTTCTAGTTCAGTTCTAGTTCAGTTCTAGTTCAGTTCTAGTTCAGTTCTAGTTCAGTTCTAGTTCAGTTCTTATTCAGTTCTAGTTTAGTTCTAGTTCAGTTCTAGTTCAGTTCTAGTTCAGTTCTAGTTCAGTTCTAGTTCAGTTCTAGTTCAGTTCTAGTTCAGTTCTAGTTCAGTTCTAGTTCAGTTCTAGTTCAGTTCTAGTTCAGTTCTAGTTCAGTTCTAGTTCAGTTCTAGTTCAGTTCTAGTTCAGTTCTAGTTCAGTTTTAGTTCAGTTCTAGTTCAGTTCTAGTTCAGTTCTAGTTCAGTTCTAGTTCAGTTCTAGTTCAGTTCTAGTTCAGTTCTAGTTCAGTTCTAGTTAAGTTCAAGTTCAGTTCTAGTTCAGTTCTAGTTCAGTTCTAGTTCAGTTCTAGTTTAGTTCTAGTTCAGTTCTAGTTCAGTTTTAGTTCAGTTCTAGTTCAGTTCTAGTTCAGTTCTAGTTTAGTTCTAGTTCAGTTCTAGTTCAGTTCTAGTTCAGTTCTAGTTCAGTTCTAGTTCAGTTCTAGTTTAGTTCTTATTTGGTTTTATACATATGAAATTTAGTTCAAGAATAAATTCTTTTAAATATTATTTTTCCTTTTAACTTTTTTATTAATTATAATTTTCCAACTAATAACATTAGATGAATGTATTAGTTAAGTTCGTTAAAAATATGTACTTGTATTTATTTTTCTTGTTGTTATTTGTAAGACATAAAGTTGTTGAAAATGTTGTTACATCACCAGGTATCGACCGACAACATCATAATTTTTTTTTTGTATTTGTCTAAATTTGTTCTCTCCTTTCTATAGGTTTTTAAATGCAATTTTTAAATTGTCATTAAATTACTTTGATTGTCAAGTTACTAAGATTACTAAATACGAATATAAATAGAGTTGTGTTAGAAATTCTTTATTTTTAAATGTGCAATAAAATAATTATTAAAGTAATTAGCGTCTGCTTGTTGTTATTAAAAAATGTCATTGATATCGAAATAACTTTGTTGAAATGTTAATGGTGATGCTAATAAGGGGACTAGTTAGATAAGATTTAAAAGAAAGTTATAACTGATCACCAGGGAAACCGAAAACATGCTGTAAAAAAAGTGTTTTAAGCGCTTTAAATATGCCGTAAAAAACTCAAAATATGCTCTTAAAATTTAAAATATATGCTCCAAAAAAAAAATTTTTTATTATTTTTTAACATTGAAAAGCTCAAAAAGACTGAAATTGTAATGAAATAATAAATGTTTAATGTCATATTCTATATCCTACAACATTTTTTTATAAATGTTTCATCTCATAGTTTGAAGAACTAGTATAATAGAATTCCGTTTTACGTTCAGATAACCAATAAATAACATGAAACCATTTGGTCCCCAAAAAACATATGTTTTATGTCCGATTTAAAATATAATACTTTATTGAATATAAAACTATAACATAACGAATTTTTTTTCAAAATCGTAAAATAGGCTAAAAAATTAAAAAAAAAAAATAAAAAAATAGAATTTTATTTTTTTTTAATAAAGTTTTGAAAAAAAAAAATTTAAAAATGTATAAAAACGAAAAAAGGCGAAAACATCAAAATATGCACTAAAAGAGTAAAATATGCTCTAAAAACTCGAAAATATGCCTTAAATATGCTAAAAAGTCAAATCATGCAAAATTATGCTCTTATGGGTAAAATATGCAAAAATATGCTCTAACAAATCGATGCCAAAATTCTCAAATTGGTCTGAAACGTGTAAATATCTTATCCATGAGTCCATACGACGCACCACAAAAAACATGCATTTGCATATTTTGGTTTCCCTGCTGATCACGTACAAACTAGTTGGTACTGATGGTCATTTAAGCAAATTTATGATTTAGACTGTTATTAAACTTTAAGACTAGATTGCATTTTTAGTTAAAAATCTTTAAGTATTTGTTTGAAAGAAATATTTTTAGCAATAAATAGTTTATCTAATCGGCTATTTTTCGAAGTAAATGTCTTAGGCAATCTATTAAGATTTAATTCGAGTTACGAATATTATTTGTTAAAAACCTAATTTAACAATAAAATATATTTTTTTAATATGTAAAACAAAAGAAATATTAAAACTTAAAACTAATTTATCAATTTGCGAAAGAAATTATGAATAAAACAAACTGTGTAATTTGAAGCTGATGCCCTCTATTTAAAGCGTTATAAAATAAGATTTGTATACAAATATTTTTCTGTAAAAAAACTAATTTATAAAATACAACAGATTTTATGCTCTAATTAATTTTATATACAATATGTTTTTTTTTTATTTACAATAACAAGAGCAAAGGTAATAAAATTTACAGAAAAATTATGTTAAATTTAAATAAATTTTACAAATGGTAAATATATATATAAATAAACTTTTATTACATAATTCAACTACTAAACCTAGACATACAAAAAAAAAACTAAAAAAATAATGACTTTAACAAAACTTAAACAATACCAATATTGCAATTTTTAAACTTCCGGGGAGTTTATTTAAAAAACATATTCCAGCTTAATCAGCAATTTAAAGTTTTTAGTTTAAAAATAAAACTTTACTTAGCTAGAACTAATCTACAATAATAAAATGCTTATCAAACAAATACTTATATTTATTTATATTAACAAAAGACTAAATTATAGTGGTAAAGCCTTTAAAACAAACTTCATCCTAAAGCGTTGCAACAGCTGTTGGTAGCGTCCGTCTGTCCATTAGTTTTTAAGAAAAAAATGCTAAACCAAGCATAACAGTTTATTTGCCTTTTTTTCTTATTTATGCTATTTGTTTTGTAGAAAAAAAGTGTTTAAAATATTATAAAAAAATGATTTAAGAAAAACTGCTTTTTTATATGATTTTATGAGTTCATAATTATATGTATATATGGCGTTATATGTCGGCTTTACAATGCATTTTCCTAGTTTTTGCTGTTTGTTTTCTTCCTTTATATTTTCCTCTTTTGTTGTGATTATTATTGTTGTTTTTCTTTTTTTTTTGTGAACCAACTCTTAACTTCCTGAACCATATTTCATAAGAAATATCTAAACAAAAGATAAAAGAGAAATAATACAATACAATAGAATGCGTTATAAACTAAATAACCAACCCATTTTTTTTAGAATCAATACAAACAAAATATTTAGAAAATTTATTAAAATTCTTGATTATGAAATTGTATTAAAACCAGTAAGATCGGTACACTTCTATACTCTGCACCATGGAGAATTAAACAAAATATCAGTTTTAAAAGGAAAAACAACAGAGTTCCCTTTTTTAAATCTAGATATTGACTTTTGAAAGATACCAAAAGTACCACTTAAAGATCGAAAAGTACCAAAATGTTTCATTTTTAGGTTCCCATTTACTTCGTGAAAAAATCCTTTTTAATTTTACTTTTCTTGGTTTAATGTTAATAATTCAATAAGTACTTTTTGAAAAATGAAAAAGTACCAAAAAGTTCCCATTTAAAAGTTTTATGTATTCCTGGCTTTACTAAAATAGTACCTCATTTAAAGATTCTTACTTACTGCTTAATTTCATATTTTTATGTACAATGTTAGAGCAAATTCAAAAAGTACCTTTTAAAGAACTAAAAAGTACCATGAAGTTCCCATTTATAAGTTCTCATGTAGTCAGGGTTTTAAAGGATTAATTTCATGTTTATAGGTTCTATGTTATAGAAAATTTAAAAAAGTACTCTTTGAAGAAAGCACCAAAAAGTTCCCATTTGAAGATCGAAAAAGTATCAAATGTTCATTATTTTAGCTTCCCATTTACTCCGAATCATACATTCTTAATTTTATGTTTAGTACTTTTTGAAAAACAAAAAAGTAGCAAAAAGTTCCCTTTTATAGGTTTGTATGTAATCCCCGGTGCATTACATGGTTTACTCTAAAAGAACCTTTGCAGAACGAAAAAGTGCAAAAGACTCCTCTTTTATAGGTTCCAATATCCTGCATGCTTAATTTCATATTTCTAGGTTCAATATTATAGAAAATTCAAAAAAGTACCTTCTGCAGAAAAAATGCAAAAAAGTTCTTTTTTTAATACATTCCTCTTACTCCTGGCCGTACATGCTAAATTTCATATTTCTAAGTTCAATGTTATATAAAACTCAAAAAGTACCCTTTGAAGGCCGAAGTCTCCTTTTATAAGTCTCTCAAAAAGTACATTTTGAAGAAGGAAAAGGTACCAAAATGTCCCCTTTTCTCATTTACTCCATGTTTTACATGCTTAATATCATGTTTCTAGTTTTAATATTATTGAAAATCCAACCACTAAATGGACAGACTTGGAGGCCAATGATTAGGTACATAAAGTAATTCATTACATTATTAATTACAATTACTAGTAAAGTGTAATTGAACAATTACAAATTATAATTATTTGAAGTTTTTCCAAATACCGCAAATTGTAATGTGTAGTTGACCGATTGCTAATAATTGTAATTTTTTTAATTAAAAATATTTGTAATTGTAATTTAGAAATTACTAATTACAATTACTTGTAAAAAGTTCACAATTACACATAAATTTTAATAGAAATTGTTCAATTAGAAATAATTGTTATTTGAAAATATTCAATTACAAATAATTGTAATTAGAAAATATTCAATTACAATTAATTGTAATTAGAAAATATTCAATTACAATTAATTGTAATTAGAAATTATTCAATTACAGGTAATTTTTCGTTTAAAAGTAATTGTTCAATTACAAGTAATTGTAATTTAAATTTATTTAATTAAAAGCAATTGATGACATTTCAATTACAATATCAATTACAATTAAAAGTAATTTTGATTAATCAATTACAATTACTTTCAGTGTAATTGTAATTGAAAATGTAATAATTTCCTCCTAAGCCTGTCGTGTTACTAAAATTTAAAACTTTTACACACAACCAACATTTTTTTGCCTCACACTGCTTAAAATAATTCATACAACTAAGCCCCACCTTAATGATTTTCCTAAGAAGAAGAATAAAACAAAAAAATACAAAAATTCTAATAATCTTAGAATTTCACAACAACAAAAAAAGGACTAAAGGCGAGTTTTATTATCTCATTGAAGTTTTGTTTTTTTTTTCAAATTGTATTGGATTTATGTCATTAATGTCAGGGGATTTAATAGAAAAAAACAACTACAACAAAGAAAAAAATTTCAAGTTCATAAATTATGACATCGCACAGTTTTATAGATGCCCTAAACTAGAAAGACTTCTCTCACACAACAACAAAAGACTTACAACACGAACTTTTTTTCTTACACACAACGATAGATGTTCTGTTTAAACTCTGAGAAGAGTTTTTACCTTTTTGAAAAATTTTTACAATTTCACGTTTTTGTTCTAATAAGATATTTTGAAAAAGATTATAGTTATTAACTTAGAGGCTGACTGGATTTGAGAATATTTTCTTTGTAACAACTTTTAAAGTAAAAAGATGATGCCCTTTGGTAGTTGGTAAATAATAATGAAATATTATGGACATTTTAATGCCACTAGGTTAAATAAGAAAAACTTCTATTAACTTAGTTTAAGCTTAATGTATTAATTTAAATTTTAAACTGCAAGCAAAAATAATACTTTTCTAAATAAAACTTTAAAATTTACTAAAAAAAAGTTGTAATAGGAAAAATCTTTTTTTCTATATTCATAGAAAATTAACTTTAATTTGTTTAAATTAAAACAATTGCTAACAATTTTCAATAAATTGGCTAAACAAAATTTATTAAATTACAAACGATTAAATTTGAATTAAGTTGGTAAATAGCAGATTATAAAACACGCAGCTTCTATACCTAAAAATTAAGTATAAAAAGCCTTTGAAGTTGCAATATAAATTTAGAATATTATTTAAAGATTCACAACTAAAACCGCGTTTTAAAACCAATTAAAGAAAAACTTATAAAAATGTCGCATTTAATTTGTTTGGGAGTTGTATTAAGTTTAGTGGTCCTTATACAAGCTATACCACATCCTCCTGCTACCACAGCAGCTCCTTTAAAACAAACCTATGATAATAGATTCGATAATATTGATATAGATGAGATTTTGGGTCAGGAACGTTTACTAAACAATTACATAAAATGTTTAGAAGGTTTGGGCCCGTGCA
>NC_060951.1:56782995-56785495 GCF_022045245.1 Lucilia cuprina | reverse complement strand
GTAATTAGCAACATTGGCTTAAGATTGGTTGACAACACCTGTGGTGATGTAAGAAGCTTAAAGCAAGTAAAAAATGTTTTTATTGTACCTTATTAATTCAGAAATATTTTAACAATTTGTTGAGAAATAATAAAGAGATTTTCTTAAAGAGGGGTAAGGACAGTGGTTAATGTGATCCTATCCCTATAGATTTTGGTATAAGTTTTTACGACTACATACATTAAAGTAATTAATTAAAGGATTAGATTGTTTTAACTTTATATGTGAATTTTAACCTTCAAGTCATTTTCCACAAGGAACTTTGCATGAGGCGATCAATTCGAAAATCTGGTGTATCATTTAGACTTATATAAAACTAAGTTTTGCCGATATTAATGAGCGCAAAATCCATATACGTAGTACGGTATGGGAGCTAAACGAGGTTATGTATCTATTTTAATCATCAATAGGGTTCGTTCTTGGGTGAATGGAAGAGCATGTACCAAATGTTATCAAATTATCTTGAAAACTACGACCTGTAGCGTGCCCCGTTGCATCACACTGTCAATCATACCAAGGAAAAGCCAAGAAGTGAAGTGACATCACCAGTTTTTAGTCCCGACAGACTATAAATACTGGTAGCACCTCTATACCCCGGGGTTGCAATACACCAAGAAACATGGAAACATGCCCCGGAGGGGAGAGGCGGACAGACAGTGTTGAGAGTCCAAAACATACCGAGAAAACACTTATAATGTCTTATATACAGAGGGAAAAAAGACGATTTAAACTTATACTCGCCTGGTACCTAATTGACATCAAAGTGTTTGTAATTTTACAATAACATCCGTTGTTAAAATAACAACAAAATTATGCATTAAAAGCCTTAAAGTATGCAATTTTTTAATGTGCCAAGCAAAAGGAATACAAGTTCTTGGAATATTCACGAAAAAAATTTAAATTTGATATAAAGTAACGATTGTTTGGTCAAACAATTAAAGGAAAAAATCCTTAAATTTCTTAGAAAGTTTAAATTAAAAACACATTAATACTTACGTATTAAACAGTAAACTTCAGTTTATTTTATTATGAAGCAATGTATTAACTTACCTAAAAAGAACAAAAAATAAATAAAATAAATCCATTATAATCAATGCAAAAATATTAAAAAGATTTCAAACAATTTACATTACATTTAATAGCATTTAGATTTTAGCAAAAAAGAAATACACAAAAATGTTCAGTACATAGTATTGCCTGGCCTAATGGTTCATGTCAAAAACATTTTATTCAACAAAACAAAAAATCCCATAGATCGTCATAAAAAAATTTATTAGATACTAACAAATAACTACATTCTTTTAGCTTAAATACGCAATATTTTTTTCGTTTTAGAAAAAACACTACTATTTAAATAGTTTTGTAAAAAGCATTTAAATTCTTCTACAAAACAATTACACCCAAACCCATGTTCAATTCCTTACTATATAGTCATAGTAGTTACTTTTTTCATAACGTATACGTATCTAAAACGATAGATATTTTTATATGTATTTTGAGTGATTTGGCTGTGAATTTGAAAACCTGTTGAATACTTAATGGTATGAAGACACTTTTTAAGATATAAATTATTTATATTCACATTTATTTTTAGTTTTTGAAATTTTGACATCTGATATGTAGGTATGTGAGTGAGTAAATAAGTAAGTGAATGAATGAGTGAGTGAGTACGTTAAGTACAAATCCGTCATTTCTGGGTTTCTTTCATGTTTAACAAGTAATTTATGTGTTTTAAGATAAAAATATAAAGAAGACTATTTACGTCATTTAAGTTAAAAAAATTTTAATAACTTTAAATGTTAAAACCAATAAAAGGAATTAAAAAATAATTAAAAATTCAAAGCAATGAAATAGAAATAATATAAATATTATCGATTTTTATATTGATAATTTTTGAATAAATTTAGCCATGTTTTTATTTTAAGCCACAAAACAGAACAAAGTTTTATATATAAACGTCTAAGCAAAAAAGCTTTAATTAGATCTTTGCTTAAACTTTTATATGTCCATGTATCCTATCGCATTTTTGAAGCGCTAATTATTTTCTATATATATGTATGTATTTATTTATTGTTTACAATTTGTTTCCTTTAAAGAAAATATTTTTAATTATTTGATTAATAATATTTCTATTATTACCTTTTTTTATTACATCATTTTATTGTAATTTTTTTTACCAACTGAATATTCTCTATGTTATTGTTCGTGAAGAACTCAAACACGTACGAGAATCAAAGAAAAATATAAATTATATTCAATACCCTACATTCAGTTAAAGAAATTGTTTTGAAATCAAAGTGTTTGTCATCAACATCTACGTACTTACATATGTATTAAAAAAAAAGACACAATACTATCTATCTATCTATCTATCTATCTATCTATCTATCTATCTATCTATCTATCTATCTATCTGTCTGTCTATCTATCTATCTATCTATCTATCTATCTATCTATCTAT
>NC_060951.1:56781094-56782895 GCF_022045245.1 Lucilia cuprina | reverse complement strand
GATAGATAGATAGATAGATAGATAGATAGATAGATAGATAGATAGATAGATAGATAGATAGATAGATAGATAGATAGATAGATAGATAGATACATACATAGATAAATAAATAAATAAATAAATAAATAAATAAATAAATAAATAAATAAATAAATAAATAAATAAACAAATAAACAAATAAATAAATAAATAAATAAATAAATAGAGATAGACTTAGAAAGTTTGTAATACCTAAACTTTAAAACAAACGCATAATATCCTCCCTCATATAGTGTTTTACGGTATAACAATGTGTTTAAATCAGAGACCGGCATAAAGAGCCTTTCAAATACTGCTGTTAAACATTAATACGAACTTCCAAATTTAGTTATGATTAGTACTTCGGTTTTGTTTCTTTCTTTCTTGTTATGTTTAAACATTTAAACGATCGTGTTTACGATTGTGCCGATCAAGGGTTTTTTTTATTTTATTCGAATTTCATATTTGCTTTAAGTTGTATATAAATGTTAATCTGATATGTTGTTGTATTTTAAAAATTCAATTAAATTTTTAAGAATTTAATAGTTTTACAATTAAGATTTACTAAAAGAATCTACCGAAAATCAACAAACATTCAAACAGGAAATAAAGATTAAGGTTATGGTCGACTAACTGATATTTTTTGCCAATATTATTAATGGAAAATTTAATTCTAAAGAGTTAATCAGTTTGAAAATCAAAAATTAAATAAAATTTTGAAGACAGACCTGCTAAACACCAACATTTCAAATATCTCAAACTATTGAATGCTTTTTAATTATATTGAATGTCCTCCAAAAAATACCTGTTTTAAAGCTGTTTTGCATAAAAATCATAATATTTCATTTTACTTGCTGTAGGGTACTTTATACTTGTTTCGTTTGACAACATTTTTTTGTGAGTTACCCCTGTTAGAGCCTTTTTTGTTCGTACAACTTGTGCACTTTTGTTTGATTCAACATATTATATCATAAAAAAATATTTACGCAATTTAATTTTTTTTCCATCAAGTTTTTCTTAATTTAGGTAATTCACAAAACTGATTGTAACAAGTATTTTTTTTTTTTTTTTTGAAAAATTCATGTCTTCATGTAAAGTGCATTGATTTTAAAAAGTTTTAAACTTGTTTTTTGTTTTAAGTAGGTGTTCTAGTAAACGCCATACGTACTCGCAGGCGTTCTCTTTTATTTGATTAGAAGTTCTTTTTCTTTTAAAAAGAATAAATGAAATTTAGTATACCAGTTTAGTATAGCCATTTTAAAAATTTGCAAATTTTCAAAGACATAAAACATACTTAAAGGCAAACATGACATCTAGACTTGAAATATCAAGTTGACCTAAAATGAAGAGATTGGCTCAATTTTGAACGATTTTCATTACTTTTTCGGCTTGGGGTGTAATGATCATATTTGCAATTACATTTGAAGTAACTGTAGTTTTAACTTTACCAATAAAAATTATAATTTTCCTTTTAATAAATTACTTTTGTAGTCATTATCCCCAAAGTCAGTTTCTTTCGTAAATGTGTATAAGATTTATCCAAAATTATAAAACAGAACATTTTTAATAGATATTTTGTTTTAAGGACTAAGATTAGTTAACCAACAGAAACTTGGGAATGACTTGCAATTGCAACCACTTACCTTTTAACATGACTTACCTTTAATGACTAAAGGACACATAGATAGATAGATAGATAGATAGATAGATAGATAGATAGATAGATAGATAGATAGATAGATAGATAGATAGATAGATAGATAGATAGATAGATAGATAGATA
>NC_060951.1:56752660-56780994 GCF_022045245.1 Lucilia cuprina | reverse complement strand
ATCTATCTATCTATCTATCTATCTATCTATCTATCTATCTATCTATCTATCTATCTATCTATCTATCTATCTATCTATCTATCTATCTATCTATCTATCTAGCCAACTGACTGGACTTATCCCCTCTCTAGCCTATTCAGTATCCCCTTTCTTAACTATTCATTAAACCATCAATTAGCTCATTATCTAGTCAATAGACTATACTATTCCCTACTACAGACACTAACAGATTGAATTTAGTATTCACTAAATCCATATTCTTGTTAATATACAAGTCCATTCAATGACTTAGTTACTATTTTATTTACCAGTTTAATTATCATACTGTTTACTATACTATCACTAGTACAGGCACTAATCGATTGACTCTTCATTTGACTATCAACTAGTCAATAGACTAATCAATAGACCAGACTGGTCAATTCTCTAAAATATTCACTTAGCTAATGACTTTCTATTGCAATCACTAACCAATTGGACTATTGAATACTATACCAACTAGTTGATGAATTAAACAATAGACTATTCACTTAACTGTTCACTAGTATAGTCACTAACCGACTGACTTAAATCTTCATATACTATCAATTAATCTATGATTTACTCAATAGTCTATTCGATTCACTAAAACTGTTCATAATTCTATTCAATAGCACAGTCACCAATCGATTGTCTTCACTCTTCAACTTGTCTATAATTTAGACAATAGTCAGACTGTTCACTTAACTGTTACTAAGTATTCTGTTCACTAGTACATTCACCTACCGATTGCTTTGACATTTCCTAAGACTATAAACTAGTTTATGATTTAGTAAATGGACTAGCCTATTTACTTAACTACCAACTCCTTTATGAAATAGTGGTCTGTGAACTAGTCTATTTACTAATCCCATGTCTAATCCATTCTGTACTCCATTGTATATGATACAGGATGAACACAGGGATATACGGATCCTCATCCACCTCTAAACATAGGATGAGTCTGTCCTATGTCGTTCTCTTATGAGTGTGTCGGATGAATGAGAAATATGTTGAGTAGTGATGGATTAAAGTCATCTTTTATGGGTGATACGATTTAATTTTCTACCTGGTCCAGCTATGTTTAGATAAAACTCTGCCACAGTGTTACTTTTACATTCTTGGCTATTAGTAAACAGTTAGCTAACCTTTAAATTCGTCTAAAACTACTAAGAAAAATTTTTAATCAAATTAATTTTAAATAATAAGAAATATTCTTCTGCTTTTTTGGAACAAGTATTGTTGAAGCTCCAACAAATCGTGACACCCACATAAATTTTATACAATTTTATTTTTGTATGATTTATTTTTATTTTAAAACATGCCGGGTAGTTGAGTTTTTTTTTTGTTGTTTAGCTTTTATTTTTGAATTATTATTTTCTTACCAACCAGGTAATTTTTATTTAAGACAAATACTCATGTCTCAGTATCGGAGTGTGTTTTTTATTATTTTGTTAAGAACGTGCAACCTCAGAAATATTGCATTTGCTAAGAAATTATAACAAACAACACTGTAGGTTTTTTATGTTTCTAAAACTTTTCTTTAGTTTTTTTTCATTACACTAAACAAGCTTTAAAATGCTAAAAAATAAAGGGGGAACATGATGAGGAAAGACAAGAAAAGGTTAAGAATGACAGGGACTGTCTATAAGAACATTGTTGTCAGAGCTAAGACAAGGGAAACCTTATAAAATGAGTTATTTAAAAAAATTGACATGTAAAAGAAGATAACAACAGTCAGGAAAAAAATTCTATAAATATAAAATTTTCCTTAAATTTCTGATTTTTTCGCATATAATTATTATTTAACGTGTTTTTGTCTGCAATATAGGAATTGTTTTTTTTTTACATATGTAAATTTTTCTTTCATATCTAACTTTTTTCTCTGAGTGTAAATTAATACTTTGCGCTGCTCCTAATACAACGTTATTACAGATTTACAGCAAATAAGTAAGAAAAAAGTTGTAAAAATAGTAAAATATAATAATACTTATTTATAAGACAATTTCTACTGCTTTAGCGGAAGAAAAACATAACAAAATAATAATCATCAACAGTAAACCCATCCAGCGGACATTAAGCTGTATTAGGTCCGACAAATAATAATGAAGACCTTTTTTCAAAAAAAAAAAAAAAAAGAATAAAAAAACAATATTATCATTTAAAATTATAGACTTCTAAGTGATTTCAGCAAAAAAGTAGAAAAATTATATTCTAACACGCAATAGTTCTTTTTGAAGTAATTTTCTAGGGCTTTTTTTGAAGTGTTCTAAACAGTAAGACTGACTTAAAAAAAATAATTAGCGGTTATAATTTTGACGTTTTTTCATTATTACTTTTTGTTTGTTCTTTTATTAATTAAAGGAGAAAAATGGCAATAATTATAAATACATTTAAAATAAATTATTATTTTCTTCTAATAAATTATTACAAGAAAAACTGCGTCATTTCATATTTGGTTTGAAATACGATTTTTATGAATCAAACACATAGACATCTACGAACAGACAGACATATGTATTGAGTTGAGCTTGAGATTCTTACTTGATATCAAACTGAAAATTCTCAAAATAACTACATTAGACCACTTTGACCATAAAAGGCTATAATTTTCATCAATTAATTTAAAAATCTTTATTTAATATTCGGCTAAACCTCCCCCGGGGCATTTTACCTTGATGAAATACTCTCATCTTAGTGTTATTGAAAACCTGGGAGAAAACATACTATAAACTGGTGACGTCAAATGTATCCTCGGTTTATATTATATGTTCGGTGTTGTTGCCGAATAACAAAATATACAACACAGAGTATATGATACAGGGTGACTGTAGGGATATACGGATCTCATCTCCCCGCAAATCTAGGGTGAGTATTTAATTTGTCATTCTCTTAAGAGTGTGTTGGATGAATGAGAAAAGTACAGGGTTGAAAGGTGATGGATTAAAGGCATCTTGTACAAGTGATATTACCTTTTCTACCTCATCCTAGATTTAGCACACTGTATTCTCTGTGAAGTAGAACAAAGTCCTTGGCTCATTTGTTAAAATCGTAGTTTGGTCTATCGGTTACGTCTCTAGGTGCTGTTGCATGATGCCGGTTGTAAACGAAAGTGTTATTTTTGCATGTCCATGGTCTTTTCTTGCCACCTGCGTGTCAGATATACAATGGGACGGTGATGAGTCGTCACAGAATCTCACCCAGTGGTTGGAAAATTCTAGCATGAAATAAGACCAACATGGTTTAACATTTTTTTTCAAACAAAGCAGAGTTAGACGGAGAGTAGAAGTGTCTGTCTGTTTTGATATTCACGTGAAAGTATACGTAAAAGAACGGCGTGGTTTTAAAATAAAGAATTGTGTTCTTGATTTAAGCTCGAATTTGTACTTAGCGTCAATAACAAAAGTACTTTAAGTAATTTGTACCGTAATCCTAAAAACGCTTCCCATTGACTTGAGTATATTTGAGATTCCATTAAACTCTTATCCGACTAAAACAGTTTGAAATTATATTTAGAAAATTTGAAAAAGATCGTATTGATTTTATAATTTACTTATTTCAAGAATTATGTTCTTGATGTAAACACGAATTTGATCTTAATTACAATAAAAATAACTTTATTACCAAAAAAAAGTATTTCTCTCAGTGTACTTATTTCAAAAAGGTCATCATTACAGCAGCCCAGATATCAAACGAAAAAGTGCAGCTGTTTAATATAAAATTTTTCTATTTTTATTTTATTATTACAAAAAAAAACTTTAAGCGCTGCATTTTATATGTTTATAAAAGTGTAATATTTACATATTTCATAATATTTGTTTGTGTGCAACAAAATTTTGTTATGATTATTATTTGTGACAGGTGTGAATTTAGGTTTCAAGTTAAAAGTAGTCAATTATTATTATAACATATTTATATATTTTTTTTGTTTACATGACTTGTATTTGTTTAAAACTACTATGCCGCCAGCAATATGATATAGCTTTGATTTTTGTTAAATATTTTTAGCTAAAGAATGCAAAAATTCTAAACAACTCGACAAGGTAGTTGTGTTTTTTTTGTTTGTTTACAACATATTGTTGTTTACTTACATATTTCAACAACAACAGCCATAAGCTATATATGTATATGTATGTAAATAAACAACAAAAATTTTAAGTGGGTCAAGTATTATTGAAAATTATGTAAAATAAATTAAAATTACAATTTTGCTGTTTATTGTAGGGCTATTGACATTTTAACAATTATTAGTCAAGTGTTACCTGAGAGATTTTGTTAGCAGTTTAAAAAAAACTACAAGATGACTTTTCAATTCATTAGCAATATTTTATTCTTCAAATTGAATTTTTATTTGTGTTAATTGAAGAAATCATTTAAGACATTGTTATTAAATAACGTGAATTTAAAAAAGGGAATATTTCTAAATTTTGCAAAATTTAAAGAGGTGTTTTCATAGGCGTGTTGCAGTTCAAGTTTAATCAATGGTCTAGTCTATAGTCTAGTCTATAGTCTAGTCTATAGTCTAGTCTATAGTCTAGTCTATAGTCTAGTCTATAGTCTAGTCTATAGTCTAGTCTATAGTCTAGTCTATAGTCTAGTCTATAGTTTAGTCTATAGTTTAGTCTATAGTCTAGTCTATAGTCTAGTCTATAGTCTAGTCTATAGTCTAGTCTATAGTCTAGTCTATAGTCAAGTCTATAGTCTAGTCTATAGTCTAGTCTACAATGTAGTCTATGTAGTACAATATAGTCTTCAGTAAGTCTACAGTCTAGTCTACAGTCTAGTCTATAGTCTAGTCTGCGGTCTAGTCTATAGACTAGTTCATAGTCTAGTATATAGTGTTGTCTACAGTCTTGTCTAAAATTTTAAATTTGGCTCTTTATACTTTGAAATGATCCTGTAATAGACCCCTGGTTCAAAAATGGGTACATATTTAGAATCAATAATTAGTTAGTAGTTAATATAATGATACTTTAAATAATTTTAAAATTTAATTTTATTAATTTCAATTGTTTTAATTTACTTAACATGTATAACAAAACAAAAACTTCTAAATTACCAAAAAATTACATTTTTTGTAGTACAAAAGTAGAACTTCCCATAAAAGCCGCTAGACTTCCGGTTAACTTCTTTGTAAGTAATGGCGGCATTGTTATTGTTGTGTTGGTGTTAGAGCAATTAAATAACAGTTTTGCTACACTACAATAAATTTTAAGTGCAAGCACGTTTTTTAAAAGTATTTAATAACATTTGCCATCTTACTCTTTTCACCCTCTCTTTTTTGTCTCTTTCTAACTTTACAACTCTTTTTTAAATAAATTACAAAGCCCGCTTAATAGAGTTTAAAAAATAATTGTGGTTTTGTTTTAAAGAAAAATAAAACATTAGATATAAACAAACAAAGTAAATGGACATAGTATTAACTGACAGACAGACAGACAGACAGACAGACAGACAGACAGACATACAAACAGCTAAATACATGATTTAAGTAGTATTTATGTAGTATTGCTGTCAATCAAATGTTGTTGTTTATATTCATGCATAATTGAATGTACAAAAGAAAAACTAAAGAAGTTGAGTTTACCTTAACATTTGATAGATGGTTAAAAGAGAGAGCATGATAGAGAGAGTGCGAGTGAGGAGCAGGAAAATTGTTGGCTTTGTTTTCAAAACCTACTTTAACAGGAAAAGGGAAATTGTTTATTTTTTTCAATATTTGTATTTTTTTCTATAAAAGAACCACCTTAAACATGTTCTAGGTAATTGGTAGTTGGTTAGTTTGTTTGTATTTACCTATGCATGTGTTTGAAAACGGAAGCTTATATAGAAAAAAAATAAGGTTAAAAGTTCATTTGTTTATATTTATACTGAGAACATATTTATTTATTTTTTTTTGTAAATATTTACTTTTATTTGTTTAAGAATTAAATTCTTTTAAAGTTTTTATGTAAATAAATGATAAAGTTTCTTAATTTTAATTTTATTGTGTCAAGTTCAAATTTAATTTTATTGTATTTTATTTTACGTTTGTAATAACAAAAGAAAATAATTAAAAAAATGTTTTATTTTTAGTTTAAAGTTAACACCATAAATAGTAATCAAGTAATAGCAGTAACAAACTATGTAGTAACAAAGAAAAAAAAACAAAGTGTTTTAAATAACAGTTTAGGAGAATACACAGAAAGAAATTTTTAGCACAATTGGACAAACATGTGGACTATAGTCTAGATCCAAGTGTAATCAATAGGGTTTTTATGAGACTGGTCTATAGACCAGCCTATGGTCGTTAAAAGGTTAATAGTAAATAAAATATTTTATAGACTTTTGTCTTAAAAATTTTCAATAGACTAGTAGACAAACTTAGAATAAAGTAATCCGTAGTTATATCATTCTGAAGCGGTTTCAGAAGTACGCTAAGTGCGAAATTTCTGAAATCATGTATAAATAGAGGAGAGGTTTCAGAAGTACGGTAAGTGAAGGTACAATAATATTGGTCCCACCTTAAAGTATACCAATCGACTCAGAATCATTTTCTGAGTTTATTTAGCTATAACCGTGGGCATGTCCGTCTGTTCATGTAAACCTTGTAATCAAAATACAGGTCGCAATTTGTTTAAGAAGAATTTTAAAATGGGTCTCAAAAATTAGTTACTTTTGAGCTGAGGTGAATATTTTGAATATTTCGTTATACCATTTCATAGTATGACGAAAAATAATTTTGTATTTTTTATTTTATATTTTATAAACTTTTTCTCAGTGTATGTAACAAATAATGTAACGCTTTAGTGAATTTTTTAAATGTTTCTTTTCTTTTTAAACACATAAAACATTTATAATTAAGAAAATAAAACAAAAACAAAACTAAAAATTAACATGTGTATAATTATTAACAGCATTAAATTTTTTTTTGAGAAAAAAAATTTACAATAAAATAAAAAATTTAACAAAAGAAATAAAACAACAAAATGTACTTATGGAAATATTATATAATATTTTTTTGACACTTTTTTTAGGAGTTTGTCAAAACGTACGTATTTTATACAAAATTTTATTGACATTTAAACTTTTATACAAAAAACGACAACAACAACAGAACTGTTGGTAATCTTAACTAAAAAGGTTTAGTTGACATTGTAATTACAAAAATAGATGTATAATGTTTATGTATATGGAAATTTATTTACATATAACAAAAATTAACAACTGTTTTGTATATTTGTTTATAACAACTAAAGTTTTTAATTTTTTTCTAAAGACAAGTGTTTAATTATTAGTTTTTTATCTATTTATATAAATTAAATTTATTTATACATTATGCTCAAGGTTTTTTTTTTTCAAAATTTTTTTATAAATGTCAAATTTTTTAATAAATTTTTGTTATGCCTTAATAATATGTTTCTTATTATTACTATAAATTCTTTAAACTTGCTTTATTGCTATTATAATATTTATTTAACAAAACAAGATATTTACTCGTTTTATGCAAACATTTTTTTTTTTGAAAAAAAGTTTTATTAGTTTTTCAATGTTGAATATTTAGAAAAAAAGTTTTATATAAATATTGATTTATGTATATTAGATTTTTAATGAAAAAAAAAAAACAAAATAGCGGTTAATTAATTATTAAAGACAATAATGGATGCAAACAATGCAAAATATTTAACCACAACTAAAGTTGTACAAAATACAGTTGAAACAGAATGCTAACTACAGGCGAGAAAGCGTTAAGACAGCTTTTTTTAAGACATTATCTTCTCCATAGTCTCTAGAAAAGGTATAAATTTTAAAATCAAAATATTGCACTAATCAGAATCTTGAAAATTCTTCAATTTTCTTAATTAAATATTTTAAAAGTTTTTCTAACTCTTGAATAAAAAACACCTATCTCAAATATTTTTTTATTATTTATAGCAAATTATTAACATTTTTACAACAAAGTTATAAATAATAAAAAAAACGTAAACGTTCATATCTAGTAATATTTATGACTCGAGTATTTTGTACTTAAAAAATTTCTCAGGCGTAAACAAAGTAATGGAATTACGTGTGTAAAAAATGTTTAATGTTTTGTAAATATTTTGCAGTTTTTTTTCGTATCTCTCTCTCTATATATGCAGTTGAATATATTTTCCTTTATGAGTTCTATAATAAAAATAAACTACACTTGTATTAAAGGGAAAAAAAACTTAGCTTTCAACAAAGTATTTTTTGCCACAATGACTTGACTTGACTTTGACCGTTTCATAAATTTTTGTGGTCATGGTGAAATTTGTTTTTTTTTTCCTAAAGATGCACAGAAATAAGAAAACGAAAATAATGACAGGATGACATGAATATTAAAGATAAGAAAAATAAAAAGGTATAAAATTTAAATATTTTAATAATGCAAAAAAAGAGATATTATTATAAAGTTTTTAGTATTTCTTTTAAAGGGACTTTTATTTAAAGAAATTTTATGCATATTGAAAAAAAATAAGTAAAATTATAAAAATATTTATATTGTTTAATAAAACTGTAAAGTCTAGACTATAGACTAGATTATAGTCTAGTTTATAGTCCAGAATATGTCACTTAGTTAGTTCGAAAGTAGGATGTACATCAAATCCGAAGAAATAAACCTAGGCCTCTGTTGGACCTGTTGTGCTCTCCTTAACCAGTGCCACAGGTTGGAATCGAACCACCACCACCTCCGATCTACCAAACTAGAACACTTACCACTAACCCACCGGAGTCCAAACTATAGTCTAGTTTAAAGTCCTGACTATAGTCTAGTTTATAGTCCACAATACTGTCTATTTTATAATCCAAACTTAATTCTAGTCTATAGTCCAGCCTATAGGGTAGTCTAGTCTATATTCCAGGCTATATTGTAATCTATAGTGCGGATTATAGTCCAGACTATGGTCTAGTCTATAGTCCAAACTTTAGGCTAGGCTATTGTTCATACTATAGTCTAATATATAGTCCAATTCACAGTATAGTTTATAGTCCAGACTACACTCTACTTCCTAGCGTATAGTCTGTACTATAGACTTTCCAAATGTCCAAACTATTGGCTATTTTATAGTACATACTAAAGGCCTATCTATAGTTCATACTATAGTCTAGTCTACATTTCAAGCTATAGTTTAATCCATAGTCTAAACTTCAATAAAGACTATTGACCACCACCTAGATAACTATCTTGCCACCGTGTAGTGGCTTTAGTGTCGGTTCACTTGTAAGGCAAATTCACTCTCCATAAGTATTTTGTATATGGACAATGAATTCAAAGGCCTTCATGACAAAAGGATTTCAATTAATCCTTTTCTGATTGTAACTCCATGTCACGCCGTCAATGCATGGATTATCCATCCCACAAAAATCTTGACAAATACTCCTCAATCTAACGTCAAGGCTGCCGATTGTAGAAAGAAAAGGTCAGAAAGAAAAAGTCAGGAAAACACCCTCAAGACCATATATACCAAGACTGTTTTTACTTTCGGCATCACTGCTAGGAATACTGCTATGGTATTCATCATGAAGATTATCGCATCAAATATCAAGCTGTGGTAGATGAGTACCAAAAGTTTTTGGAGACCGCAACCCAGCATATCCAAAACGGCTACTGAAATTAAAAGGTCCAAGCGAAACCCCTCACAGACTGAGGTTGGGAAATCGCCGAAGAGAAGATAGGTAATTGAAAACAAAACCTTCAGCCACCACGACTACTGTCAGAAGACCATTTAATGATGATGTGAAGGATCACCTTTAAATGACTTTAGCTACTGAGAAAGACAAGGTTATTAACCCTGTAGTAATAGAATGGGGTCCCGTTGAGTCCAAATTTTTTGAGCACGTCATCGAAAACTTACTCACTATTAGGAACGATAAGGCATCGCGTAATGAATCCAGCGAGATTTACCGGGGATACAGGGCAATCAAATATACTTAAAAGTCCAGACTACCATCTAATCTATAATCAAAGTACTAGTCCAAACTTTATTCACAACATAGATTCTAGTCTATAGTATAGACTATAATTCTGTCTATTCTATAATCCAGACTATTGTCTAGTATATAGTCCATATAATTGTCAGAGTATATTCTAGTCCAGTCTAATCTATAGTCCATAATATAGTTTAGACAAAAAGTCTAGCCTATAGTCCAAATCATAGTATTAGTCTACAATGCAGAGTATAGTATAGTCCAGACTATAGACTAGTCCGACTATATGTATATCAGACTATAGCCCAGACTAGAGGCTCCTTTATAGTCCAAACTATATGCTAGTCTATTAACAGTTCAGTGTATAGTATGACCTGAAAAGATTCTTTCTCGCTTTCTCTCTCTCTCTACCTCTCCTTCTCTGATTATGTCAATTTATTAAGATATCTTTAAAAATCCAAATTGTTCATAGATCGTAAATAAAAATCAGGAACTAAAATTATTTACTTCCTTAAAGGTTGTACCTTAACAAAACATATTGTTCGATTGATTTGTGTAATTGTTTTTTTGTATTCACCATTTTTACTCACTAGCAGTAGTTTTTTTACATTTTCCCTATAAATCTTTAACACTTTTTTTTGAACACATGTTAAGGAAAATTATATAAACAAAAACCGGCTTCTACAAATAAAAGACATTTTATAAAGCCTATAAAAACAACCTCAACAAAACTTGAAAGAAATTTAACAAATTTTTAAATTTTAAGGCAAAACAACAACAAGCAATTTATCCACCTAAGAAAACGCAATAAATGATAAAAAAACATGTTTAAAAAATAATATTTAAGAAAAAAAATTTTCTTAAAAATTTATATTAAATAAATAGCTGGAAAGACGGACAGTACAAGAGATGAATAGAAATTTTACAAAAGAAAACCGGTGTTAACTTGATATGTTAAATAAATATTAATAAATATCTGTTAACATTAATGATAATCTTAGGTTAGTGTTTATAACTAAATATGAACAAATATTTTTCTCTAAATTACTTTTATTAATATATTTTAACTTAAGAATCAAAATAATTTATCAAAACTTTTTTTGTTAAATTATTTTAAAAAAGAATTTAAATTTTAAACTTTCAATTATTAAACCCAAAACGAGCTTCTCCTTTAAAATGAGTGATAAAACAAATATGTACCTATTAGTAACTAATTAAATTTATCATAAATAAAACAAAATTTAAAAAGTAGTAAAAATTCACTTTTTTGGTAAATAGTTTTATAACAAAGAAATTTGTATTATTAATTAGGAACAAAAATAAACAAATAATTAAATTTTAAAGCACTTAAATAGTGTCAATGTCAAATATTTATGATAACAATTTGTTTAGTTTTAAAAAAAATTTTACTTTTTTTAGGTCTACAAAAAAGTTAATGCAGTAAACTTACAGTGAGTGCTTAAAGAAAAAGAAAAAAATAAGTAATTTTTGACATAATTTTTTTTTCTTACAAAAAGTCTACAACAACAAGTTATAAAATTTACAACATTATACCATTTTATCAGTCTTTATCTATTTACACGCCTTATTAAAGATAATGGGCATGATGTCTTCGTTATTTGGATTTTAACAATTTTGATTTAGCAACAACAATATTGTTGTTATTGCAACAAAATTTAAGATATTTTTATTTGTTTTTGTTTATGGTATTACAAATTGGTCAAATATAGTCGTGCAAGTAGTGTAACTGAAATGTTGTAAATATATAAAATGTTTTAAATTATTTAATCATGTTTTGTGTTCATGTATTAATTTGGCTTAAAAGCGTAACAAGGTTAAAATTTACAAGTCAATGTACTTTTTTAAATTGCTTTTAAATAAAGCTGAGTTTAAATATCGATTAAAATTAAATTTTAGCAAGTGTAATCTAAAAGCCTTTTTGGTAGAGGAACACTATGTTGCAGCAACTTGTTGCTTAAAAATCTTGGTATTGAGAAGTCTTTGATTTTTAATTTAAAAATAAATAATTTGACTGATAATATGTTTGAGCAACATGTTGTTAATTAAACAGAAACTTATGTTGCAGCAACATGTTATCTAGAGAGCTTCAAGTTAAAAATTCTTTGCTATATTTAATAGTTTTCAGAGCATTCTTGTCACAAACAAATATGATTTTTATATGTCTTAACACCTTACTTAATATGTATATGTCGAAATACCTTACTTAATATGTTGCAGCAACATGTATATAAAAGCTGTTAGTTTTTAAAAAGTTTTCTTCTAGTTAGTCTTTACCAAGTTTTTTCTAGTATTAAGACACCAAATATGTAGTTTTTTATCTAATTTCTTATTAAGTACAAATGTTGCAGCAACATGTCGCTAAGAGTTCTTAGTCATTAAATATTTGTCTCATCTAGAATTTGACTTGTTTTTTAGATACAAATGTGTCCTTTAAAATGTTTTGGTTAATTTCTTATTATTGCTTATTATTAAGAATGAAAAAGTTTTAGATAGTGTTCTTAAGAAGACATCTTCTTGAATTTTCAGACCCAAAATATGAATTTTTAATATGTTTTAGCTAATTTCTAATAATTGTTCATTTAAAAAAAAACAAATGTTGCTGCAACAAGTTGCTAAATATTCTTCATTTTAAAAATTACTTGGCTAATAGTTTTTTTCAAATGATTTTTCTTAACAAAACCTTCAATATATTTCAGGACTTTTAATTTAGAGAAAAATGTCTAAAACAGCAAATTATGTTGCAGCAACAAGTTGCCAAGAGACATTTCTCATACAATTAATTGTTTAATAGTTTAGATCTTTATAAAACTATTGCAATTTTAGACACAAAATAAAACATTTTTGAACAATTATGTATACTGCGAAATATGTTGTAGCAACATGTTGCTAAGAATCCTCAATTTGAAAGATTTTTTATACTATAGGTCTTTTCTAAAAGGAAAATTTTTTTAGAAACACTTTTCTAATTTGAGTGGTTAGTATGTTGCAGCAACATGTTGCTAAGTAGAAAAAATAAGACATTTTTAATAATTTACTTAATTTTTACTTTCTTTAATAAATTTTAAACAACTTTTTTCAAAATTTCATCATTTACAATAAAAATTCTTTCTGAAATAATGAAATCAAAATATAAAGCAAAATATGTTGCAGCAACAAGTTGCCAACAGACATTAGTCGGAAAACTAATTGGAAAATATTTTATTTTTAGTTTTCAAACGTTATTTTTAATTTCTATACTATTTCTGCAATTCTAGAGACAAAAAAAAATAAATTTTGGTACAATTATGTATACAGCGAAATATAATGCAGCAACATGTTGCTCACAGAAGAAAAAGAAAAGTTTCATAATAGTTCTGAAATTCCAGAAAAAATGCACCATTTAATAATTATGTTGTAGCAACATGTTGCTTATAATAGTTCCAAAATTCCAGAGTTAAAAAATACTTACGCCTTTTAACAATTATGTTGTAGCAACATGTTGTTGATAGATTTTTTTGAATATAGATAATATGCAACAGAAAAGATGTTTTATTTTGTTTAATACACACTTTTATAATTATAGTGGCTAATATGTTGCAGCAACATGATGCTAAACAAAAAAAAGAACGTTATATAAAAAAAATAATTTTGTCTACTTTTTTTTATACAAATCGTAAAAAATTATTATAATTTCATCATTTACAATTAAATTTCCATTTAAAATAATAAAATCAAAATAACAAAATTATTTTTTAATTTGCATTTAAAAGCACATGTTTAAGACTGCTGTCTGCATATAATTAAACTTAAAAAATATACATATTGTTTAACAATTTTTCTTCCATTAAAACGGCAACAAAAAAGTAATCAATTAAATATTGAAAATATTTTGAATAAAGAAAAAAAGTTACAGACAACAAGACAAGATAAAAAAATTAGAAACAATTATAAAACACAATAAATTTAATTTTATTAAGTGTTAATAAAGTTTAAACCACAAAATCAATTCCAATCTTTGTTAAATATAAAAACTGTTTATCAGATAATTAATTAAAATTTTAACAAGATAAAAATAACACAAGAAAAATGAAAAAGGTAGACACAAAAAAAAAAACTTTATTTAATTGCGAATTATGCATTAAAATAAGAAAAAAATTATAGAAATTTCAAACCTGTCCGTTAATTGAAAACAAAAATTTATAAAAAAAAATAAAAACCAAGAAATCTATAATCTCCAACAACATAGTTTAGGTACTTACACTTATAATTTTTAAAATAAATTTTTTTTACAATTAATAATTTCTTCGAAAACAAGCTAACATTTTTAAGTTAAAATTTGTCAGGTGAAATTTATGTTTAAGGTATTTTGTTTTTTTCTTTTTAACAAATATTTCAACAAAAAAATAAAAAAAAACTTAACAGTTCAAATCCTCTAGTTTGCAGTGTGAAAACGACCCACGCTTAACTCAAAACACTACAAATTTTATGTTCAAAACACTTGTCAATTAGCTGTTTAGCAATTTTTTGCTTAGTGTTTTGTTGTTATTAGAGTTTTTGTTTGTCGGTTTAAATGACGGTAATCTTGCCAAAAAGGTCAGTTAATAAACTCAAATACAATGGTATTAAAAAATATTTATAGTCCCACTAAATGGCCAACACACAAATAAAGACAACTGTTGTAATCAGCCGTAGCAGCAGTTGGTTAAGAGAAAAACAAAATAGTCAAACATGCATTAATAGAGTGACTAAAAATAAAAGTTACAAAATTTTATTTTAATAAGAATATGTTTTAGTTTAAAAATTGTGTTAAAATCTATATGAATAGATTTTTAAAAATTATATATTTTTTAAATTATAGTTGTTTGTAAACATGTTGCTAGCAACATAGATATAGCATATGTTGCTGGCAACATATGATTGAAATCATTATAAAAATAGCATGAGAAAAGTGAAAAGCAAATATTTTATAAATTTTTTCGCTCCTTTTATATATTTAATGTTGATAAACTTATTTCTCTGATTTATGACAGTATCTAGTTGCAGATGTTTAGTCAACACGTTGTGGTTAGCGAATTATATGAAACATTGTTGCTAAATGTTGACAACATATTGTTAAATATTATCATATGATTAACATTATTATATAATTTAATAAAGTTAACAGCAACAGGTTGACAATAACAAAAAAGATGTTAACTAAAGATAATATTTTCTAATTAAATGTTTATTCAACATGTTGTGGTTATTTTAGCAACACTCAAAAAAAGTATTTAGCAAATACGTAAATAAATTTTATGACCAATATATTTTCAAAAATTTTCGAGCAGCAACATATTTTTTGAGATTTTTTAACATTAAATGAATATTTAACAAATACGTAATAAATAACAAGTGTTTAGCAATTTTAAAACAGCAACATATTTCTAATGAAATCTCTCAACATTTTATGAATAACGGCTAGCAAAGTTTTTAGCAACATGTTGCTAATAACATTGATAAACTATTTTACACTAAACTATTACTTAAACTATTTTTCAACATAATTTTAATATTTTTTTTTTCAAATTATATGAAACATTGTTGCTTTTTGTTGTCAACATGTTGTTAAATATTATTATTAAATAAAACATTGTTGCTAAATATTTTCAACATGTTGTTGAATACTATCATTATGGTTTTGACTTAATAAAGCTAAAAGCAACATGTTGCTAACAGCTTTACTAAAGTATTTTACATTAAACTTTATAAAAACATTTTTCAACATTATTTTAATTTTTTCATTGCATTAAATATTGTTGCTAAATAATGACAACATGTTGCTAGACATTATCAACATTTTCAGAAACATTGTACAAATATTTTGAATTACTTTTTAAAACAATAATTAATTTGCTCTTAACATTTTAACAACACAGTCGATATGTTGTTGACACATGTTGCCAGCAACATTCAGAAATTACTCAGACATTAATAAGCAAATTATACTATTACTGCAACATGAGCCAAGTAATTAGTGTTCCATTTCCAACACAATCACAAAAGGCAAAATGATTATTAATTCAAATTTAATTTAATGTTGCAGCAAAATGTTTCTGCAAATATGTTTCTGCAATATGTGTTTCTGATACATTATTGAATATTTTGTAAAAATTTCACAGAACATTTTATTATTTTATAAAAAATATTTAGTTTTAAACAGCAACATAATTGCTACAAATTAATTTTTTGTAGCATAATACCAAAAATGTTGCTTCAATAAGTTTCAACTTAAAACTATCATCATGTTTTTTATAGTTTTTGAAAATATATTTAATTGAAAACAATATTTCAAAAAAATTGTAAAACAGTTCAATAAAAAATGTTGCTGCAATTTGTTTCTGTAACAAATAGGTCTTAAAAATATATAAATTTTAAATTAAAATTATTATTGCTTAATTTTGAAAAATATGGAAATTTGTAAAGTATTTGAAACAATTCAACGATAAATGTTGCTACAATATGTTTCAGCAACAAATAGGGGTTTAAATACATACAAACTAGACATGATCAACAAGTTATCAATAATATTAGCACAAGAACATTTTGGAAATTACAATATAGTTGTTATTGCCTTTTACAATATAGTTGTTACAATATAGTTGTTATTGCTTAATTTCTTAAAAAACATATTGTGAAGATTAAGATAAGAATTTGTTAAATAAAAATTTTGTTTCTCATAACATTGGTCACTCTTTAAGCCTGAGATTTCGTAAATAATTTTTTGAAAACCCCAACAATTGCAAGTATTTATTTAACTAGACAACGACAGTAGATATTTATTATTATTTAAAGATGTTGCTGCAGCCAGTTTCTTCATTCCATAATATCGTTTGTTTTTTATTAAAGGTGCGAAATATTTTTGTGGATTTATTAACCGGACATTCATTAAACCAAAAGAAAGATACCGTGAAAAAAGAAACAACTAAACGTATGAATACAAATAAATATTTGTTTAATTTTGACTAGTGTGGTCGTTAGTTGTTAAAATAAAACAGGGTTTGGCTCTGAGTCCAAGATAAAAATTGGTATTTTTCGTTGATTACTCGCCACTACAACATCATTTAAATGGTAGTAGTTTGTATGTATATCTTTCCTTGGATTTTGCCTAAATTATAAAGACAAGTGCAGCTAATACCACTTATTGGTTATATTTAATATTATTTGGTTTTTATTTCTTGTATGTTTAAAAAAATCTCCAACTTTCTCTTTAAAATATACAAGAAGAAGTAGAAAAAAATTTACAAACATTAACAAATACGTCTGAATATATGAAGTTTATTTGGTTTTTCTTTGGTTTATAAAATAAATATATTTTGTTTTTATTTTTTTTTTTTTACGTTATCTTACTAGTAAAACTTGTTATATTAGATAAATCATAGTGCGAATACAACAAGTCTTGAAAAAAGAGTTTTATGGAAAATATTTCCAATTTTCAAAGAAAAAAAAAAAATAAACCAATAATACAACAACTAATTGTGAAAGAAAATTCAAAAAATTTCAAGGATCATAAATTTTTCTTTAAATAAATATAGAGGAAATTATTATCTATAATTTGTAATAATTTTAGTTTTATATATTATAACTAAAGAATTTTAAACATATTTGTTGTTAATTTTTGCCAGCAACTTTTTAATGTAATAGTTACATAAAATATATTTTTGCAAATAAAAATTACTTTTGTAATATTGACTTGATTTGTCTATAAATAATAAAAACTTGTATATAATTATGACAACTATTTAACTAATCCCTGCAACATGTTATTTGTATTTATACATATAAGCAACATGTTGCTGCAACCAGTTGTATCTTTTTACAGTATAAATGTAATGTTTTTCTGTATCAGACATTTTCCTAGTTTTGTTTTTACAATAAATAAATTTTGAATATTTTTTAATTTAATTAATAATATTTTGTAGCAACATGTTGTAAAAGAAACTATAGAAATTAATTATTTAATAAAATTAAATAAATGTTTACATTTTTTTTTAAATTTTAACATGTTTGCAGCAACTCAGCTAATGTTGCTACTTGCTTTATCTTATTTTATTTTAGCAACATGTTGCTAACACTATGTTTAATATAAACAATTTTTTTTTTTTTTGTAAAATGGTTGTATCTTTAAACATTTTCAATTAAAACTATAAAACATTTGTAGTGTTTAAAAATTTGTTTTGAAACATAAATTTATGAACAGAAAGTTTCTAGCAACATGTTGTTATATAATAAAAGTTGTAATTTATTCAATTTGTTGCCAACATCAAATATGAATAAGAGTGTAAAGTGTTTTACATATTTTTATTTTAATAGCAACATGTTTGCAGGAATAGAGATGTAAAAAATACTTGTTTCGAAAGTATGGATCCATTAAGTCAGGTATGGATCCATTCTAGGTCAAATTGAACTTACAATGTATTTATTATCAGCATTTAATTACAGTTTAAATACTTTCTTTATTTGAGAAAAAAATATGAATTCGACTTATGAATGAAAAAGATTGAATTAATCCCCAAATGGTCATGATTTCAGTTCAATTTATACTTGATTTTAGAAGTTAAACAACAAAGTTCAAAAATGTCTTACGTTCAGCAACATATTGCAAATCGTAATGTTTATAACAACACGTTGAGAAACTATTGTAAAGCAAAATTAGGAGAAAACAAAGAAAATTTTAGGTCATTTTTGTAATTAAATCAATCAGGACAGGTTTCAGAAGTAGGGTATGTATAGTTTTCTTTAAATTATGTTCAAAACACTTGATTCAAGTTCGAATTAGTTAAGTAGGAAAAACCTTATTTAAGCTAAATGAAACGCATCTCGCGTACGGACAGACGGACATGGCTTAATCAACTCCGCTTCCTATAAGGATCCAGAATACTTTATGGGGTTGGAAAATTATATTGTAGAAATTGCAAACAGAATGACAAACTTGTTTATATCCTTTTCACGAAGGTGAAAAGGTATAATCAAGTTAGTATGCGATAAGCTGCAATGTAACACATTAAACTCCAAATTGTTTAGAAACATTTGTAGACATTTACTAATTTAAAAAATGTTTCTTTATTGCTAATTCTTGTTTTTTTTGATTTCTTTGTGACATGTATCATTTAATTTGTTAATTAAATTAACTAATTTAAAATTCTTACTTTTACTCCAAAATTTCTCCGTAACAAACCATGGTGGAGTAAACAAATGAATAAGTACTACTCCCTAAAATAAAGAATCTTTCAATTGGAACTGTTGACAACATTATTATTATTATTATCATTATAGTAAATAAAAGAAATCAGCCAACCTTTTTAAAAATGTAGAACATTTGTTAACCAGCACTAGGAAGAAGAGTCAAAGTTTAGGCAGTTACTTCCATCGACATAACTAAACCGGCCCCCCCACACATTTTAAAAACCACAATATTTTTACTTGGACTTGTTATTTATTAATGTTTTTTTAAAAAATAACAACTTGTTCTTATTTTCTTTTTAAAGTACATTCACATCTAAGAAATATTTAAAGAAAAATATGTTAAAACGAAAAGGAAAAATTCTTGATCTTACATGAATTGTTTACTTTAAAAATGTATTATGTTTGTGTAAATAAAATATTTAGGAATCGCTTCAAATATTTGATAGGTGTGCATGTAATTTTACTTAGATTGTAAAGTTTTTAACCACAAAATTTGTTAAAGAAATGTACAACATCTAAAGCACTTCAACTTGAAAGCAACCAGCCGTGACCTTAGACAAAAAAAAACACAAACTCCAGAATAAAATAACAAATAAAATGGAAATTATATAATTACTTGGTTAATGTTGTTTTACATTATTATTTTATTTAGTGTTCAAAATGCCAGTGTAAACAGCAACATCATTTTCAAACTGGTGGTTAAAATACAAGATCATCATGCACTTTTACATGTCTTTCTTTTCGAATTTACTTAGAGGAAACAGGTACTTGCTACAATTGAGTAGCAAAAAAAAAAAGAAGTTAAGAATATAGAAAATACGAGAAAATAAATTAAAGTCAAGAAACTAAAATAAAAAAAGATTAATAATAAAGGTTCTGTTTTTCACGCTTTAAAGAATCTGCGGGTGTTTGATAATTGTGTTTTAATAATGTTGGGCTACTGGAGGAAATTAAAGAAAAAAAAATAAAATAAATAAAAACAGAATATAATTTGTTTGAAAACATATACACTCAAGTTTCATGGGGTTTCTTTTACGAAACAAATCAAAGAAGCGTATAAAAATTAAACCCTCTTTTATTTTGTTTATAACTTAAGTTAGAGTTGAAAGAAAAGTGGGAAAAGAAAATAAAAACTACTTTTGAAACAAACACAACTAACAAGTGTTAAAATTAATGTTTCTTTAAAAGAAAAATAATACAATGACCTTTAGTTTTATTAAGGAAATATGTTCATACATAAACAAGAAAACCATAAGAAAACAATAGGGATTAACTGTTAGAAATAAATCATATAAAGTTTTTTATTTAAAAAATAGAATGTTCTAGTAGAATAATACGTGGCATTGCTGAAACATGGTTTAGAAACATTTGAAAAAGAAATTTTATAAAAACAAACAATTTTTAATATTTTATAGCTCTAGCAACATTTTGAAAAGTATAATTTTTACTTTTAAAATTTGATTTAAATAGAACAACAAGTTTTTTTCATATTTATATAAAAATTTCAAGTATAATTCTTGTGGCAACATTTTGCTATACATTTGAGCAACATGTTTATGAACATTGTAATTTAAATATTTATGTTTAGAAACATTTTATAATTTTATAAAGCAAATTTGAAAATCCAATTATGTATTAATATTATTGCAACATTTGGCTATTGTATTTTCCTTCTTAGCAACATTAGCTCTACGTGTTTGTAAACATTTTGGTAATTATATAAACAAGAATAATTTTTACAGCAACATTTTTCAATAGCTATAGCAACATTAAAACAACAACTTTGTTAACATTATGTAAATATTTAAGTTTAAAAACATTTCATCATTTTATAAAGTAAGTTTGAAAATTTTTCTTAGCAACATTACATTACATGTTTGTAAACATTTTCATCATCAATTAAACAGGAATTTTCTTTAAAGCTTTATGAATTTGAAATATTTAGTTAAAAAATCTTGTTTTAACTTATAGAACTTTTCTAGCAACATTTTACTTTACTGTTTTTTGTTCTGCAACAATTTAAAAGATACGACTTTACTTTTTTAAATTGCTTTAAATAGAACAACAAATTTTTAATATTTCATATTTATTACAAAATTCCAAGAATAATTTTTGCAGCAACATTTTACTTTAGTTCCAGCAACATAAAAACAACATGTTTGTAAGCATTATAATTGAAATATTTAAGTTTAGAAACATTTCATGTATTTAATTTTTTTACTTTTTCTTTTTGCTTTCAATAGAATAAACATTTTTTATATTTATTACAAAATTCCAAGAATAATTTTTGCAGCAACATTATGCTTTAGTTTAAGCAACATTAAAACAGCAACTTTTTTGTAAACATTATAATTGAAATATTTAAAATCATTTAATTATTTACTTTGAAGTAAATTTGAAAATTTAATAATAAATTTTATTACAACATTTGGCTAATATATTTTCCTTCTAAGCAACATTTGCTCTACTTGTTTATAAACATTTTCATCATTAGTTAAAGAACAATTTTTATAGAACAACAACATTTCACTTTAACATTTGTTACTCTGCAACATTTAAAAATTTTTTAATTTTTGTACTTTTTTAAATCTGTCAACAAATTTAAATTCAAATTTATTTCAAAATCCAACATTTTACTATAATTCTAGCAACATGTTTGTAAACATTACAATTTACAAATTTCGATTTGTTACGATTCGATTTATTACTCTTTCGTATTTCGTTTGATTTCTTTGCAAATTTTTTATAAACATTTTTATTATTAACAATTTCACTGAAGTTTTTTATAAAACTTTGAAAATTTTTAAATGTTAAGTTAACAAAATAGTGTTTTAACTTATAACATTTATCAGCAACATTTTGCTTTACTGTTTCTTGCTCTGCAACATTTGACTTAAAGATAAAGATTTTTCCTTCTTTAAATTTTCTTCAAATATTTATGTATATCACTTAAATATGTAAATTTATATTTCCTTTTCTGTTTAATTCTGGGTCTCCCCCCCGAAAGAAAAATATTATGATTGTCTTTCGGTTATTGACACTAATTAAAGTAAATGCTGGTTTTGTAGTGGTGGTTGAAGGTAAAGTAATTTTAAAAGTTTTTTTCCGTCAAAAATTTGTTAGTTGTTTTGCTGCATTTTATCACAACATTCACCTTTTAGTTGAACTTTAGTTACAAATTAATTTCAGCCATAATTATGGGAAAGAAACCCGAAATTACTTGATGTTGGTCTAACGTAAGATTGGAATCCTTTGGTAAATGTATGTACAGAAACTGAAAGGTATGTTTAGTTAGATAAAACAGTTAGTAATCGACAAATGTTTATTAATAAAGGGATATTGACCATTATTAGAGAAAGATGATTACTAGCTTAATAAACATTTAAGTTACAGCAACATGTTGCTGATATTATAAGCAACATTTAATATATCGTTTAAGCTATATTTATAACAGTATTTTAGGAGAAAGAAATTGTTTGCTAACATGATGTTTTCTGGTTTATGTAAACAATTTATTTAGCAACATGTTGCTAAAGAGAAAAAATTCAAATTGTTAAATACAAACCTTTATTATACATATTTTCATTCAAATATATTATTAAGTAAACATGTAAAAAATATATGTGTAATCATCATTAGCAACATGTTGCTAATGATGATAATGTTTATTTTAAACAAAATTTTTCTAATTATAGAAAAATTCACAATATATTTTTTTAATTTTTTTAGTTCAGCAACATGTTGCTGATGTTAAAATATCAACCTTTAGAAAACAACATTTTTTAATGCTGAAGTAAACAAAACAACAGATAATTCTATATTTTAGCAAAAGATAATTATTAGCAACATGTTGCTAATGATTCTTAGCACAGTATATATTTAATAAGTTCAGCAACATGTTGCACACAACATGCTTTTTAAAATATTAAATATTAAGAAAAGGCATTTTCAATGTTAAATTAAACAAAACAACAGATAATTCTATATATTAGCGAAAGAACATTATTAGCAACATGTTGCTAATGATTTTTAGTGTGGTTTACATATATTCAAACTATAAAAAATGTAGAGAAAACAATTCTTTCTAGATATGTTCTTTTTTCAATGCTGAAGTTAACAAATCTGCAGAAAATTCTTTTGTTTAGCAAAAAAAAAAGAATCTTTTCAGCAACATGTTGCTAATGAGCCTTAAGGCGGTATATAGTTTAATGAAAATCTTATACATTTGTTAGCATTTTGTTAGTGTTAAAAATTAGCTTAAACATTTAATCTAAATTACATTTTTCTTAAGGTCTTTTTTAACCAAAATTGGTTTAAAATTACCCAAGTGGCTCCAGCAACATTTGCTAAGCCGCCGAAAAAAAATACGAAACACACAAAAAATTTCACTTTAAACTAATGCATTAAAAATCTTAAGACATTTTTTATCTAATTTGTATTAATTTCTTTTAAATCTTACAACAAGGGAAAGAAAGACAACAAACAGTCAAGTCAAGCTACAAAATAGATTTGTATTTTATAAACTGGTTTGAAATTAGTTCACCTCTGATTAAGACCTACACTCAAAGCTATTTGATGTGTTGTTGTTGTTTTATTTTTATTTAAAACACCGTCTAACTGGCTGTCTAACTATTATATTGTCTACTTTAGTTTTACAAAATAGACACAAATGGGGGAAGTTTTAAGACAAACAAAAATTAACAGGTGTTACAAATATCAAATTTTTTTTAGAGCAAAATTTAAGAAATATTTGAAATTATTATAAAATTAAAGGAATGAAAAAGCAAATATTTCCTTCAAAAATATTTAGCAATAAAATAAGGTGCGCCAAATTTTTGTTTAAAAAAGAAGAATTTTTTTTTTTTACCAAAAACACGCAAATTTTTAATTTTATGTTTATCATTTCAAATTTTAAAGGGAAACGCCATTAAAATTTTTATTTAGATTTTATTAGAATATTAATTTCAAATTAACATTTCAACTCACTCAAGTGAAAATGAAATGATTGATGCTTTAGAAAATTTTATATGAAATGGGTTTCATTTCGATGATCATTATTATCTATAAATATGCACTTTCATTTTAATGGGAAAATAATTTGAAATCAATTTGAAAAAAAAACTGACAAATATAAAAAAGTTATAAAAACTTTCAAATGACTTTATTTTTTATTCCATTTCAAGCATTAAGGACATAAAATTTTAAGTGTTTTTTTAAAGCAAAATTTAAACTGTAGGTTTAAAAAAACAGCCACCCTGATGGTCCGTCTGTCTGTCTTATGTAAATGTTCTTTTAACAAGAAAACTCTGAAAAAAATTATACCTTTATATAGTTTAAAATCTACTTTAGTTTCACTCTATTTTAAAGGCACTTGCCTGGTCTAAACATATATTGTTTATTAACCCGTCTATCTAACCGCTTTATAGTCTTTGCTGTCTACATTACAGTCTCGTTTTAACAGCTTGGCACGGTTGCAAAATGCATTTTTAATGGCTTCATTGCCACTCATTAAATGTTATGAACGAGAAAAAAACAGAAAAAAAAATAATTTAGAACAAGACATAGATTCATTCTTATTTTATACTTTAACACCTTTTTTTCTTTTATCCTTGTGTGTGTGTGTGTGTTTTTAAAGTCGTAAAAGAGGAAATGAATCCTGTTGTTTTAATAGTGTGCTAACGTTAAGAAAAAGACTTGGTTAATGGTATAAAAGGGGCAGAAATAAGAGCTTTTTTATAAACAAATAAAATTTAATGCAATTTTAAAAGTCAAATGAAGCATTAAGAATAAAAATTAATAGTGTTTTAAAGGATTTCATTCGCAACATGTTGCTAGTGTTAACAAAATTTTTGTTTGAATTTATGAATTTTGCAAATAACTATTTGATTATTAAATGTTAGTTTCTGTAGTACTTAGCAACATGTTGCTAAGTAATGTTTAGTAACTTGTATTTAAGCATTTAAACACTTCATGACAAAACTATATGTTTAAAACAACATGTTGCTGGGTTTAGTATCATTTAATTGCATTTTTAGTGCTTTAGCAACATGTTGCCAGTACATTTTAGTTTGAAGGTAGGTTTTAGAGCTTAGCAACATGTTGCTAAGAAAATTCATATATTAACCTGTTTTAAGCATTAAAACACTGTTAGTCTAAAAATGTTTAAAGCATTATGTTGATATGTTTAACAGCTGTATTCTAAGTTAAGAAACATGTTGTTAACAAAATAATTATTTAAAATTTAAAAGATTTTAATTATTTTAACACTTCTAGTCTAAAAAATGTTTTTAACAAGTTTAAAAGCAGGTTACTGGATTGTTAAGTTGTAGGTAAGTAGGTTATTGGTTAGTGTTCTAGTCTGGTAGACCTGAGGCACTAGTTAAGGAGCGCACAACAGGCCCGATAGACGCCTAGGTGTATTTTTTGGATTTGATGTATATATGTACATCCTCTTTTCGAACTAACTAATAAACTAACTGAACTAGTGGTTTGGCAAAATGTTACCTGACACAAGTAAATTTTAATTTCAATTTACAAATTTGCAAAACATTATTTACTACTTATTTATAATTATATTCAGTGGTTTAGCAATAGGCTTTAGAGTTTAGCAACATGTTGCTAAGCAAATTTTAATTAAAATATTAACTTATTATAGACATAAGTTTTAAAAATGTTTTAAATTGGTGTAATTATCATAAAACATGGTTTAGTGGTTCTGCAACATGTTTGCTAAACAAACAACATGTTTGTTTAAAATTTATAAATTTTATAATTATTTATAGTTAGTTTCAGTGATTTAGTAATATGTTTTAAAGTTTAGCAACATGTTGCTATAGAAATGTTTATTAAAATTATTAACCTTTTCCTGAGTTTAGAATACATGCTGTTTGAATAAATAACTAGTTATTGTAATCTTAAGCATTGTTTAGTGTTCAGCAACATGTTGTTGAGCCAAAGAGCTGGGTAATGGAACATTATTACCAACATGCTTTATCTTCAGTAAGTAACTAATAAAAGAAACCAGTGACAAGTGTTTTATAACTAAAAGCAGTTTAAAATTTTTGACCAACAACATGTTGCTGATGTGAAAAACAGAAACTATTAAAACTAAACTAAATTAGCGGAAAGAAGAAACAAGTGATTAAACATTTTATAACCACATCCTTGCCCATATCACTAGCAACATGTTGCTAATGCTCAAAACTATTTTAAATAAAGTAAAATAGCAACATGCTGCTTAATATAAACTAAAAAAATTGTAATATTTCTAATGTAATAAAATGTAATATTTCGAATGAGTTTACAATTTTTAAAAAATTATACAAAAATTGTTCTAAAAAGGAAAACAAAACAAATTTCAAACCTTTGGCAATATGTTGCTAAGCATATATTTTCACAATAACTCTGATTTTCAACAAAACTTTACTCACTGCCAAATAAGCATAAAGAATTTCAGAAAAGAGAATTCCTTAAAACAAACCTCTGTTATAAAATTTGCATTCATAATAGTTGCAGCAACATGTAGCTAAAATAAATTATGTATTTGCAAAACAATTAAAATCAATTAAAAAAGAAACATTTTCGAAGCAATAACTTATCAGATTAACTAAATTATCTTAGAAATTTAACGACTTTAATATAATCCCCAACATTATGAAGGCGCCATTAGTTTTACTACAACTCTAATGATTTTCTAATTGAAATTATGTTTGCCATAATTCTAATAAATTTGCTAGCAACATTTTTTTTCAATTTATAACCTTATTTATGAATTAATCTAAGCCCCTAACAGGACCAACTACATTTCATGATTATGATTAATAATAAATAAAATTTAACTGCAAATCACTTGGTGGCAATGGATTTGGTATTCTTTTTTGCTCGTTGATGTTAATGATTCCTTATTCCTATCGTTAGACAGAAATCTGTATGTGTAATTTTTGTAATGTTTTTTTTTCCTAATCAGCACTTCCTGTATACAATGGGAATTATATACAATGTTTAACATTACTGGCAATTTAACTACTGTCGATTGTTGCCACAAGAGAAAAAGGGCTTAAAAACTATTAGCCAGAATTGTATAGCAACAAAAAAAAAACAACCTGTCTAATTTACATCTTGAACATAAACATTATTTAGTTGAGTTTTTTGTTTTTTTTTCTTGACTTTTTCTTAGTTGCAACAAAAAATTTTAATGCTGCAACATCATCTCCCTCGTTGTTTGCAAAGTTGAGTGTTTTTTTTTTTTTTTGTGAAAAATAATGCGTTTTTGTTATAACGCTCAATAAAAATAATTGGTAATTTAAAAGCAATTTATGAGCCGCGTCATTTGCAATTGCAAATACATATTTGCAACCAAAGAGACCAACGTTTGATGCTGCAAGTTTTTTTTTTCTTCTTTTTTAGAGCCAACAAAGTCAAGTGGAGTTTGTTTTCTTTTAAATAACACAAGCGGCAGGAGGAGATGTTTTAACTACGCCAATGAAACTACTAGCTACGTGCAACTTGTTGCATACAAGTTAGTGTTTATTTAGCTTTTCGTTTTGTGAAAGCTAACATGTTTAAAAATGTTGTAGATGTTTGTCTGTATGTATAATTTGAAGTTTTGTTGTTTGGCTGCTGCTTGCTGCAGTTGTTGTTGTTTGCTTGTTCACTTGTTGCCACAGCTACTTGTTGTTAGTTTTATTTTCTTTTAAGCCAAATGCTTTCATAAATGCATTTTTTCGTTGTTAGTATTCAAAATACATTTTCTGTGTTGTTTTTATACCCTACACCACTATAGTGGGGAGGGTATTATACGTTTGTGCTGATGTTTGTAACATACAAAAATATTGGTCCAATACCCACCTTAAAGTATACCGATCGATTCAGAATCATTTTTTGAGTCGATTAAGACATGTCCGTCCGTCCGTCCGTCCGTCTGTCCGGCTGGCTGGCTGGCTGGCTGTCCATGTAAACCTTGTGCGCAAGCTACAGGCCGCAATTTTCAAGATAATTTGATGAAATTTGGACCAAGCATGTTTTTTGGCACAAGGACGAAGCCTATTGAAAATAGCTGAAATCGGTCCATTATTTCACCTAGCCCCCATACAACCGTACCTCCCGATTTGAACTTTTTATGCTATAATTACGTCAAATATTCTGCTATCTCTCTAAAAATTAGC
>NC_060951.1:56750863-56752560 GCF_022045245.1 Lucilia cuprina | reverse complement strand
CTAGTTCAGTTCTAGTTCAGTTCTAGTTCAGTTCTAGTTCAGTTCTAGTTCAGTTCTAGTTCAGTTCTAGTTCAGTTCTAGTTCAGTTTTAGTTCAGTTCTAGTTCAAGTTTAGTTCTAGTTCTGTTCTAGTTCAGTTCTAGTGCAGTTTTCTATAAAATACAATAAATGAAATGCTTTGCTTGCAACATGTTCATGGCAATATTTTTAGAGAAAATGTTGTCAATTTATTGTTTTTATTATTAATTTGAAAATGTTATCAAAATGTATTTATTTTCTTGGCAACTTTGTATCTAAATAGTTTAGTTTTAACTTCAACATGTTTCCTTTATTTATAAAAAATAACTTTCATATTGTTATTGACTGTAGATCTCTTTAATGTCTTTACTTTAAACCAGATACATGTATTTGGTCTCTATAAGCCTCTTATTTTTGAAAAAAAAAAACAACAAAATGTACCATTTGATTGTGTAATAAATTAATCATGATTTTACTTTTGCATGTTAAATAATCTTAGGTTAACTGGGCAGTTAAACTTAACAACAAGACAATTACAGATTATAACACATTGTTAGAAATAAATTAACATGGAAATGCATAAAACAACATTGACAACATGGTTAATAAGAGAAAATTTTGAGATTGTGTTTAGTGTAAAATGCTTTTTTTAATCATTATTAAATAATACAAACAAATGTTTTTTTATTGCTTTAGCAACATTTTAACTGATGAGATTAATGGCCTTCTTCTTTGGCAACATGTTGCTAATATCTATAATTTGATTAAAGCAACATCTTAAGCTAGATTACTATTTCCGTGATTATTATGTTGCTAGACCTGTGTTTTTATTCTTATTGTCTCCAGTTAATATTTGCAACATGTTGCTAATAACTTTAAAACTTATTTCTTCTTTAGGTTATTATTTTTTTAGGAAAATTTGTGGAATATTATTCCTTATGTGTTATAAGCAACATGTTGCTGAGACAATTAATCTTTTAAAAGACATTTTCTTTTTTTTTTTTAATGACAACATGTTGCTGGTATCAGTAAACTTTTTTCTTAGTTTTCATTTAAGTTTATAGAAGAAAATCTTAATAAAATATTATTAGAAACTTGTTTCCACATTTGTTGGCAACATGTTGTTATTAGCTTTCTAGGAAATTTTCATATTTTAATTGTTATTTGCTAAAACGTTTGCATAAGTAGAGTAATTTATCTTAGCAATATATTACCTTAACATTTTCCCTTAATTTATTTTCTGTATAAAATACAAAAGTTTTTCTTTTTTGCCGCCTGCTAAATAAAAACAGCTTAATCATTTGCCAAATTGCATTTATATTACAATAAAGAAATTCAAGCCATTATAAATTTCACACAAATATTAACAAACATTTGTTAACTTTAAATTATAATTATCAAAGTTGGCTGCAAATAAAAAGAAAAAAAACAGCTTAATGAGTAAAACTGTAATGAAATAGTAAAAAAAAACTAAACTGAACTGTTTGCCAAGACAAATCTTTAAGACATTTGTCAAGTAAAAGCGCGAGTGAAAAATTAACATTTCTTTCATTTATATGCATTTGCTACAAAAAACAAGTAGGAAAGTATAGTCGGGCATGACCGACCATATAATACCCTACACCATGAGTATATTTTTAAAATTTTTACTTTTTATAAAATTTTTATTTTTTGTAAAGA
>NC_060951.1:56735825-56750763 GCF_022045245.1 Lucilia cuprina | reverse complement strand
TGAACTAGAACTGAACTAGAACTGAACTAGAACTGAACTAGAACTGAACTAGAACTGAACTAGAACTGAACTAGAACTGAACTAGAACTGAACTGAACTAGAACAAAACTATAATAGCACTAGAACTAAACAAGAATAAGACTACAACTGATCTGAATTGATTTTTATTTCTATTATTAAAAATATTAACAATTTTCAAATAAAAATGTTGCTAGCAACATGTTGCAACATATTGCAAAATCGTTATGTCTTAGAAACCTATTTAAAAAGAATATGTTACATTTTGGTAATTAAAAATGTTTTCTACATGTTGCTTACATGTTATGATATTAAAGACTTTTTAAAGTTTTGAATTTCAAATTTTTTTTTGTTGCTCACTGTCATCTATTTCACACGGCAACAAAGGTTTCTACATTTGTTGTGGCTAAAATTATGGCACTTGTTTTCTAGCTGCCGTAATGAAATTTAAAACTACTCATTAAACATTAATTAGATACAAATAGTACGAAACAGCAATAAATACAAAAACTACAATCTGGTAGCAACACTCTAGTGCAAAAACCAGCAATAAATCTTTACATTTCAATTTCTGATTGATATACTAAACTCGTATTTAAAATTTTTAAATACTATAGATTTGTCTATGATTGTACAAGAGTTTAACATATTTGTTGCTAATGATAATTTTGTTTCTCTACACTATTTTAACGTTTGATTTTCAAACATCCATTTCGGCCAAATTAGAGTTACAACAACAACAAAATCGGAAAGAAATAGAGAAAAATGCCAACATAAACTTGGCGGTTTTTACCAAATTGAGTTTGTAGCAAAAAAAAAACAAGTAAATTTAAAATTACTTTTTTTTAAATAAAAATAGTGAATGGCGCGTGTAGAGCAAAAACAAAATTACCAACAGAAACACACACAAAACCTTAATTTTAAATGCCATTAAAAGTAATTTACCAAAAAAAATACAGAAAAAAACTAAAAAATTAAAAAAAAAAACACAGACACACAAACCTCTATTGACAATAGTCAGTGCAACATTTTTTTTTACTTTTCATACCGGTTTAATAACGAATAATTGACCAAATCTCTATCAATAAATTTTTGGGAGAATGTAGAAATTAAAAAATTTTTTGTTGTTTAAAATTATTAAAAATTTATTTTTAAAATATATTGTTATCAATCTAATAAATAGATATGCTCCCTTATTCATAAACAGCATTTTATTTTATAAAAGGTTTATAAAACAAAATTTGCTTTATAAATCGTTTATAAAATAAAAATTTGTATATGAATATAAGGTGGGATAGGGTTTTAGCATTTGTTTTTTAAAACTCTCACAAAAAATTGTTGAAAATAATCCTGCATAATTTTTTTATGCTGCTTTAATATATTACTTTTCAGTGTAAGTTTTTGCTTGGTATGTCTAACAACATTTATGTACCACACTTTTGTGAACATGTTGACTAAATATTTCAGAATTTCGATAACAACAAGCTTAAACAAAAGCTATATTAGGAAAATAATTACAAAAATAAATATTTTTTAATAATAGATAAGTATTTCAATTAAAAATGAAATTTTTTCTATAATTATTATATTGATATTAATGACAAATGAATTTAGAACATGTTATTGCTAAAATAAGATAAAAATCTACAAAGCAACATTTTTGCTAGCAACATTTTAAGCTCGTCTTTCCTTGTGTCTAGTTTATTCCAACTATTTTTAGCCTTTCAAAGAAATAATCTAAAGATGTTATGTTCTTTAGATACTTAATGCCAGCAACATAAATTCCAATGCAACATTAAAAGGTCATTATCTTTTAAAACATTTATGTATATTTCTAGCAACATGTTGTCCTAAGTTTCGAACAATATTCCATAGAAAAATTATAACTTTTTATATAGTTAACTAAATATTAAATATTTGTTTATAAAGTTTTCAGCAACATGTTGATGTAAAATTAAAAGAAAATTAGCTGAAATAATTTAAGTTTATGGGAACATGTTGCCGTAAATATTAAATAAGTATTTACTTATGTTTTTCCACATAATGCTAGCAACATGTTATCTTAAATTAAAAACAATATAAATGATTTAAAGTTATATCAAGTGCCTCTATACATAGAAATAAAATCTGTTAATATTTAGGCAACATGTTGATGTAAATTTAATATAAAGATAAATATGATATTGAATGAATATTATTAATGAATATTAACTAGAATTCAGAATAGAATTATACGTTGAAATAATTCCTGGAAATTTTTAAGCAACATGTTTCCGCAGATTTAATATAAATGTACATATGATTTTCCTTACAATTCTGGCAATATGTTGCTACAATTATAAGAAAAATTAATGATTTAAATAATGTTTTATAAAACATCAATATTTATACTAGCAACATGTTGCTTTAAATTTAAAACCATCTAGCAACATGTTGCTAAAATTATCCAGCAACATGTTGCTAAAATTATCCAGAAAAATGTTGCCAAAATTATCCAGCAAAATGTTGCTAAAATTATCCAGCAACATGTTGTTAAAATTATCCAGCAACATGTTGCTAAAATTATCCATCAACATGTTGCTAAAATTATCCAGCAACATGTTGCTGAAATTATCCAGCAACATGTTGCTAAAATTATCCAGCAACATGTTGCTTAAATTATCCAGCAACATGTTGCTTAAATTATCCAGCAACATGTTGCTGAAATTATCCAGCAACATGTTGCTGAAATTATCATGTTGCTATTAGAATTATTTGAAAAATTAAGATTTAAATATCGAAAATTCTTCATAAAACATCAATATTAAGAACAAGCTAATCGAATCACCGGGCAGCTATGAACAGTAGTATCCCGGACCTCTATTCCGTATTTAAGGCTTTATGTATAGGAGAACTTATATCAAGTGCAATATACATAGAAATAATTTCAGTAAACATTTCAGTAACATGTTGCCACAAGTTCAAAGTAAAGATTTATATGATTTTTCTCATAAATCTAGCAACAATTTGCTGAAAACCTAAAGATTGAAATATAAGAAACTCTTACATGTTGCATTACAAAGAGAACAATTTTGTCACAAAGGGATCAATTTACTAAACCCAAGTGAGTCTCTAGTAAAGACATTGCAACACGACCTGCTAACCATATGTGTTGCTAGCAACATTCATCAGCATTATAAAACTAATCTCTAGCCAAATTTATTTGGCAACATTTCTTATAGACATTTTCTAAATTTACAAATTTTAAACACGTTATTTTAAACAATAAGAGAAAAAAGAGATTAGAGTGACTTTCGCTACTGGTATGTCAAGTATCAATGACAGCTGTCAACTTGTTTTGAAAAAAAAAGATATTGGAAAATTAATAGATTTACACTAAAATGAGTCATGTCTAGTTTTGTTTCTTCTAAACATTTACAATTTTTTTAAATATGTTAAAAGTAAAACTATAAGGTTTTAAATTACAAAATAAAATTTCAACTTGTTTAAATCAATTATTATTAAAAAATATTAATTTTTTTTAATAAAACCAAACAATACAAAACTTACCCGTATAAAACAAAACGGCAAACCATCTGTGGTATCTGTTGCATTTGTGTTGCTGCTGCTGCTGTTGTTGCTGCTCATTGTGCTCATGCCACTGCTGTTGGCAGTATCAATACTTGAATTGGTTGTATCCATTATTACTCTACAAGTTTTTTGTGTGTGTGTTTATTATTGTTGGGCAACAAACAAAAACTATGCAGTGTAGTGACTTGTTGCAAGAGTAAAAGTTTATAAAAAATTAATAAATTTGCAGAAATGAAAAATAACGTTTAATTTCGTTTTTTTATATTTTTTTTTATTTAATATAATATCAAGATTTTTATTTAATTCTTTTATTTTTTTAATTTCTAATTCATATTAATATTATTAGTAACAAATTTGTTGTTTTAATTTATGCACTAATTCAATTTTTAATCATGTTTAAACACGGAAATTGTAACAACACTAGCATTTTTTTCATTTTCTTTTTGTTATTTTTTTTTTTTTTTTTTTTGTGGGGATATTTTCTTTATTTAAAAAAATCACTTTTTTATTTTAAAATTTCTTCTTTAAATTCACTTTTTTCGTAGAAATTATTTTAATGGAAAAGAAAGTCACTGGTGCATTATGGTCTGACGCAGCAACTCAAAACACACCTCCTGTTTAACATTTTTTCTTTAATATTTTCACTCAAGTTATTTGTTTTAGTTTTAGGTTTCTTTTCGTTTAATGTTGATTTATTTCGAGTATGATATAATTCTGTAACGATAAAAACAAAAAATAAAAATTCACATTAATCTCTAGACTTATGAAACATAATTTGTATTGAAAGACCAACTTAATATCAGGTTTAAAAAATAATTTATTTAAATTTAGTATAGATAGTGTAAGACAGAGAGAGGGGGCCACAGAAAAACCAGAAAATTAATTTTACATAATTTATTAAAACATGAAAATCATTTTTAGATTTTATATATATTTTTTTTAATAGACGTTGGAGAAAGGGAGGGTGTTGTTTAAAGTTTTACCGCCTAGTCTTTGTTTTTTCAAGAATTCTTATTTAACATTAATGTAAGTGTCAAAATTTCTTGTTTTTCTTAATCTTTCCCATAATTTGTAACTTCCTCTTCTTAAAGTTAAATTCTTAAAATTATAATTAATTGTTAGAAAATTTAAAAACCATGAAAATTTTTTTATCAAACATAATGATGAGAAAGTTTTTATTATAAAAAAACTATTTAATTTGGGAAAATATATAAAATATTTTTAATTTATTTTTTTCAAATTTAAAGCTTGTTTTTATATTAATATTCTTTAGCAACTTTATATATACATATAAAATAGTCTACTTATATTTTTAAGCAAAATGTTCATATAATAGAAAATTTATAATCGTTTAGTTACATGTTGCCAGCAACATTTGTTGCAATAGTTTAAATATTTTTCAGGCACTTGTTGCCAGCTTCTTTATATTAAATATTCTAAAGCTTGCTTTTAGAATAATAACATTTAGCAACTTGTTGCCAGCAACATTATATATACATAAAAAATATTCTACTTATATTTTAAAGCAAAATGTTCATATAATAGAAAATTTTAAAGTAAATACGTTAGTTACATGTTGCCAGCAACATTTGTTGCAATAGCTAAATTTGTTCATGTAATAACAATGTTTTTTATACCCTAAAACACTATAGCGTAGGTGGGGCTCAGAAGCACTTTCTGAGTCTCTTTAGCTATGCCCGCCTGTCCATCAGTTCAGTCTGTCTGTCTGTCTGTATGTGTTTCCATGTAAACCTTGTGCTCATGCTACAGATTGCATTTTTCAATAATTTATTAACATTTTGCACATAACCGAGGACGAAGGCTATAGAAAATGGCTAAAACCGGTCCATTATTTCTCCTAGTCACCATACAACCGTACCTCCGGAATAGGTCTTTTAAGCTCAAATGGGTAAAACTTTGTTTTATATAAGTACAAATAACACTTTAACTTTTTATAATGATAGGGATTTTTTGACCTTAACCCCCATACGAGGTTTCCTTCGGAAAATTGCTTGTTGTCATAAAGTATACCAATAGGCTCAGAATCGCTTTCTAAATCAATATAGTCTATCCGTCCGTCTGTAATCTCATGTAAACACGCTACAGGTCGAAATTTTTTAAGGACGAATCCTATTCAAAAAGTTTAAAGTAGCCCCCATACAATTGTACCCCCCGAGTAGAGCTTTTATGCTTATAAATATGTTGAATGTTCTTGTAACTATCCAATATCAGTAAAAATTTCTGATATTCGTAATGTGTGGTCTTATTTGACCCTAGCCCCCATATAAAGACCGCTTCTGAAATGGACTTAAAGTTCAAAATTCATTAATAAACATTAATAACGCATTGAAATTTAATATAAATAACTTTAATGTATACTTAAATCCCTGTACCAAAATTTAAAACAATATATTCATCCACAAAGCAACATGTTGTTAATACAATTTGAACTACAACATTCTATAATTAACATTATATATCATTAATTTAAACTGTTAAGCTACTTGTATTCGAACTAATGTTTCTTCCATAATTTCAACATTAATACATTAAGCAACTTGTTGCCAGAAACATTTGGAATAACATTAATGTTTAACTGGAGTAATTTTGAGTGTTTATTAACAACAACATGTTGCTAAACAATACTCCAAAGAAAACAATTAAGTGTTGTATCAATAATATAGATAATTTACTTTAAAATTTTGCTCATAATAGAAATTAAAATAAAATGTTTTTATATCAAGGGAAAGGAAATTGTATTTTATTTTCATTAAAATATATAACAAAAACTTGACTTATTTAGTTTAATTTTTGTCAAGATTCCTAGCATGTTAATTTTATCTTATAGCTCATTTATATTTAATTTTCAAAGGCCTTACATAATATCCGGCATAAAATCAAAGTGAAATTTATATATAAATAAAAATTTGTCAATTTACTCTCCCTTCTTTAATATACAAAGACCGACTTCTAACAAATCCAACATTCCATTGAACAACATTAACCTTTGGAAAAAAGCAAAAATAAATATAGATTTCGAAAATAAATAAGCGTGTGAAAATAGAAACCTGTTTATAATTAAAATAAACTACACACACAAACCTATAATGTTTCATACCTTTTCCCCAAAAACCACAATAAAACTATATAGATATTGATAATATTTGTTTGTTTTTTTCACTTTTTAAAGAAAGAAACCTTTAAACTCTATAAACTAATGCACTCAGTCATATACACTTAAAATGGTTTAAAATGGATTAAGAGTTTAAAAAACTTTATATTTCAAATAACAAGAAAAAACCAAACCGACAAAGAAGAGGGGAAATTAAAGATTTGTGGAGAAAAAAAGCAAATTATAAAATTGATTAACTGATTAACAAAATGTTGTTGAAATGAAAATAGTAATAGATTAAGAGATTTATTTTTTAACAAATTTTTTTATTTACAAAGTTTACAATTTGCGGGCAACATGTTTCTGAGATATTTTGATTATCTTTGCCTTAAATATGAATTTAATTCCTTTTTCTTTTTGACGATTTTTATAAAAATCCTTAAAATAGTATTTAGCAACAAGTTGATGGCAATACACGGAATTATTTAAAATATTGAGATTTATATTTTTTCCTAAAAGTACAAAAAATATGATTTTACAATTTTTGTTAAAGTATTATAAATTTCATAAATATTAATATTAGCAACATGTTGCTAGCAACATTCTAAAATTTAAACTTATCATTTTAAATATTTCTAGTTAAAACAACAATATGTATTATAGAACTCAACTTTTTAAATTAAGAAATATATAACTTTAGAGGTCAGCAACAAGTTGCTAGCAACATTCCACAACATGCCACAATATAATGTATTTTTTTACATATGTATGTATTTCTTCACATTTTAAAAGAAAGAAAAGCGTTTTTTAAATATTTTTATAAAATGTTTAGCAACAAGTTGCTAGCAACATTTCAAAAATTGCAAATTTTGTTATATCTTTATATGTGGAACGAAATTAAAAGAATTATAACATTAGAAAGATAGAATACAGAATGTTTATCATTTTATTTTTAGCAACAAGTTGCTAGCAACATTCTAGAAATTATGCAAAATATTGAAAATTATCTAATAAAACATAGAAATCTTTGATGGGAAACCGAATGTAAAAGAGTTATTTAAAAAATCTATAATCAAAATATGTGACAGCAACAAGTTGCTAGAAACATATGAAGACATTTTGAATTCTATTTAAAGTTAATATACCAAGAAAGAAGAAAGAAAAGAAGAATTTTTAAAATTTTGTTTTAAGCAACAAGTTGCTGGCAACTTTCCAAACATTATGCGAAATGTTGACAATTATTTTATAAAACAAAGAAATCTTTAATGTGGCATCTAAATTAAAAGAATTATAAAAAAAAAATATAGTAAACATAGGTGTCAGCGAAACAAGTTGCTAGAAATATTCAAAGATATTTTGATTTCGAAAAATTAAGAGTAATTTGTGAATTTTATTTAAATAAATGGAATTTTATTTAAATGACAAGAAAGAGAAAAGAAAAAAATATTTTTCAGCAACAAGTTAATAGAAACAAGTTCTTAAAACTATGAGAAATATTGAAATTTATTTTATATAACAAAAAAATCTTTGATGTGGAACCGAAATTGAGAATTATCAATACAAAGTATAGTCAAATTTTGTGTCAGCAACAAGTTGCAGAAAGCATTAGCAAAACATTTTGAAATTCCGAAATTTTATTAACATGTAAAGAAAGAAAGTTGAAAGTTGAAATTTTAAAATTGTTTGCAACATGTTGCTAGCAACATTATAATTTTTTTGCACGTTAGAAATTAATTTAAAAAAAATTCTATGTAAAACCTTAATTTAAAGCAAAATATAACAATTTCAAACTAACACAGTTAGTGGTCAGCAACATGTTGATAGTAACACATTTCACACGTATTACTAGAATTATATAAGAATTTGATATTTATTTAATTTATTGTTTATTTAAGAAATTCCTTTAGATTGAGCTGGAATTTTCCATGTAAATAGATTTGAACTAATTATTGTTGTTAAAAAAAACAATGTCGTGGCTTTTTAGTAACACTAATGACTAGTATTAAATAAATATTAAGGTTTTTTATGGTTGGTTTTGTTTTTTTTTCAGCTTGATAAAGAACAAAAGATAAACGTTTATTGTTGTTGTTTTTGGTATGGTAAAGGTTCATTATGATTAAAACAAACATAAAATGATAAATATCATCTTTTTAGCCAACATTATTTTTTGAGTCATACAACGCAATACAGATAAATAGTTAAATATTTTTTGTTATTGTTGTTTCATTTCCTTTAGGTAGAACTTAAAAATGACGTCATTTGAAAATTGTTTTTAATTTTGCATTAAAAAAAATAAAATCGTTATTTAATTATCTTGTTTATAAGGCACATAATCTTTAACAAAAAATCTTCTCAAACAAACCGAACTCAACCGAAAACAAATCATAAAATTAAAGTCCACATTAACAGCTAAAAAAAAACGTTTGATGATGAGTATTTAGGATTTTTTTTCAAATTTAAACTCATTATCAAAAATTCAGAATCAAACATTTTCAAAAGAACATTAACGATTGGTTTTATACAAAAAAAAAAGAGCAAAAGGTTCAAAAACCTTGAGTCATTTGATACAATTAAAACCAGGTAGAGATGACCATTTATTTACATAATCTCAATTTTCAAATAAAATTTCCGTTACAATACAATTTTCTTTATATACAAACAGTAGTTTAATGCAAATACCCTTAATTTGAAAGAGTTTTTTTGGCTTTATTTTTATTTAATTTCTATTTGTTAATAAATATTTATTTATGGAAACAAAACCCATTGAAAATGGTGCCAATTTTATTTATTTCCTTAAATATATTATTATTATTTATTTTTAAATTTTTATTTGCAACACTATATGTATATAAATTGCAGTTTTTAGTACAACAAGTACGAGTAAATATTTATGTTCATACGACAAGTTAGAGTGTAAATATACAGTATTATTAATCTTATCTAAAAACAATATAAAAATGTTGTTATTTTATTAACAAAACAACGTCAATAACAACAACTAAGATAAATAACTTGTTTATTTACATGATTATATAAACAGAAAAAATGTATCTGTTGAAGTTAATATTAAATGATTTTTTAAATGAAATAAACAAATTTAAAAGATTTTAAATAAAACATTTACTAGGAATTAAAAAGGTTTTCAAATGTTGCTAGCAACATGTTGCTAAATTTTAATTAATTACGATTACCTTACACATAGTTCTAATTTCTACCATTCCCCCACCGTTTACCGTTTTATTTGCAGTTTTACAATAAATGGTAACTCCGCTGTACATTCATTTTTTTTTGGCACCGAAATATTAGATTCTCTTCCATATTAATATAATGCCAACAACAAAAAACACTTTGCCATTGCTCACACTCACACTCACCCACCCAACAATCACACAAACCAATGCGCAAAGGGCTTTTTAATAGCCAGCAAAAAAACAACAATAGCAACAAACCACAGAATACAAATACAATTAGAAAACACTTTTGCGTATACACATTTTTTCTTGATGATTTTTTTCTTTTGTCGATTTATTTTAATGAAAAACTATATTTTAACATTGATTTGTTGATTTTTTTAAAGAAATTTTATTAAATTGCTTAAAAACACTTAATATTTTATAAATTTTATAAAAATTTCAACACATTTAATAAATTTAATTGATAATTTTGAAAAGAACGACAGATTAGTAAATGTCATTTTATTAGCGGCCGAATGTGAACTGAAAATGTTTAAGGAAATATTTATTTAGGAGAGGAAGTGTCAGTACGGTGGGAAATTATTAAATAAAGGGATTTTTTTAAATCAGGATATTAAGTTAATGGGAAAAGTTTCCAAATAGAAGATGAACTTTACAAAAAAAATAGTAATAGAAAGAAAGACAAGTCTATAGACTAAGACTATATACAAGACTATATAGCCAAGACTATAAAGTAGTTTATAGAGTAGACTATAGACTAGAGTATAGACTAGACTATAGGATAGACTATATACCAGACTAAACTTTAGAAAAAAAACCTACAAAGTAGACTAGACACTAGACTTTAGACTAGACTATAAAGTAGGCTGTAGACAAAACTATATATAGACTAGACTATAGAGTAGACTGGACTATTAACTAGACTACATACTATAGAGTAAACTATAGACTAGACTATAGATTTTAGTATAAAGTAGACTATAGACTACATTACACTAACGACAAGATTATAGAGTAGACTATGACTAAACTATAGACTAGACTATAGACTAGAGTATAGACTAGACTATAGACTAGACTATAGACTAGACTATAGACTAGAGTATAGACTAGACTATAAAGTATACTATAGACTAGACTACAGACAATACTATATATAGACTACACTAAAAAATGTATTATACAATAGACTATATACTAGAGTATAGACTAGTCTATTGACTTGACTACAGACTATACTATAACGTACACTATAGACTTTACTAGAGACTTTAGGAGACTTTACTAGAGACTTTAGATAGACTTTACTAGAGACTATAGGCTTTAAAGTCGACTGTAGACTAGACTATACATAAGACTGTAGACTAGACTATAGATTTTATATATACTAGACAGATTATACTACTATATTATAGTCTAATCTGCGGACTAGACAATATACTAACAATACACTATATACTTCACTAGCCCTACATACATTTATACGAGACTATAGATTAGAGACCTTAGAGTAGGTTGTAGAGTATAGACTAGACTTTAGAGTAGTTTATAGAGTAGGCTTTAGAATAGATTATAGATTAAACTATAGACTATACATAAGACTATATACCAGAATATAGCCTACACTATCCACTAGACTGAAGACTAGACTATAGAATATATTCTAAACTATTTACAATTTACTATTTTATATTCTAATCTGTAGACTAGACAATATACTAAATTATAGGCAATATACTTCACTAACCCTACATACATATACGTATGTATATATAGTCTAGACTATAGACCATACTATGGACTAGACAGTATACTAGGCTATAGACAAGACTGTAGACTAGACTATAGATTAAACCATGGACTAGACTATAAACTACAATCTCTATACTAGTTCTTTGCAGAGTTGCCATTTTATTAAATAGTATAAATAAAACGTTAAACGGTTTTGGAACTGTTTAAATCAATTTTTGAAGACCAAATCCAAATCATTAATAATTCTGTCAGACATGCTTTTGAGAAGTTTCTTAATTAAACATAAACTAAATCTATAAATAAATAACGGATATATTAGCAATAAACGAAAACAATATCTGAAAACTTCATCAGAAGAAGACTTTGACAAAAAAACAAGAAAAAATGAATGTTTGGATGTATATTGATTGAATTGTTTTGTGTATTTTGTTAAAATTGAAGTAAATTGCTAAAATAATTGTAGAGCTACAAAAATTAAAATTTCATATAATTAATCTTTACAGCATAATGAAGGGTATATAAGATTCTGCAAAGTTGAATATAGACTTCTTACTTGTTTTGTATAATTTTAATTTTATTTCCTTAATAATCATATTAATTTCTTTTGGTTAAAATTAAACACATCTTTATAAATTGTATGAAATAAGTTTCGGGTTTTTAAACTAAACAAATCAATAATTATTAAAACTATGTAAATTTTTCATTTCATTTAAGTAAAGTTTCGAACTTGCAAGATTTAATTTAAATATCAGAATTTGCTTGTGATACGCAAGCAAATTCGAAATTTCGATCTCTAGTGCAGTAATTTGTTTTTCATTTTAGCAAAATTATGAAATACAAAATTCTGTAGTGGGTAGTTTAAACAATTTTATTGTCTTCTTCTAAATCTCATATTTAATTAATAAAAATTTTTGTTTTTTAACCAAAAATATAATTATTATTTTTTTAAATAATATTGTAAATGGCTATTTTGTTAAAGCGCTGAAAGTTAAGTATTTTTATCAGGTATAAACACGAGTCATTAATTATAATAAGAATTTTATTTTTGAGTGTGGGAACAATTAAATATTTAAATATTTTACATTATAGCTATTAGATATAAATTATATTTCATTATTACTTTATTTCAAAAAAAAGTTCTTTTAAATAGTTATGAACGATTGTGTTTCAGACAAGTTAATAAATGTGGCGCCATTTTGACAACAAAAAATATGTTGAAAATTCATGATCAGACTTGGAATGAGTTGTCGATATATCCAAAATAGTATTTTTTACAAAAATTTTGCATCATAAAGGAAGATTACGTGAATTCTGAATTAAAATAAGATTATCTTTGAAGTCTTTAAAATTTAATGCATATTTTGAATTTTAATTCAAATTTTCGAATCCAAATCTATTTTGTAAATTTGAAATAATTTTTAACGATAATGGTAACGGTAATGGGTTGTACTTCCATAACCACTTACTTTTCAATGACTATTTACTTGCTGTCTGCTTTACTTTAAAGTTCTTGAGTAATGACTTTCTTTTTATCAGAAATAGAAGTACTTGTTAAAAATTGTGTTTTATAAAGAAGAAAACAACATTAACTTTGTATCTGGAAACCATTATTTGACGCACAATAAAATAACTAACAAACCTGGTCGTATTTTCCTTAGCTCCTTTTTATACCCTACACCACTGTAGTGGGGAGGTTATATTGGGTTTTATTCTGATGTTTGTCCAACACCCACCAACATACCAATCGGATTAGAATCATTTTCTGAGTCGATTAAGCTATATCCGTCCGTCTGGCTGTCCATGTAAACCTTGTGCGCAAGATACAGGTCGCAATTTTCAAGATTTTTTGGCCCAAGGACGGAGTCTATTGAAAATCGGTCCATTATTTCGCCTAGCCACCAGCCAACCATAAAACCAAAAATAGGGCCTTTGGTGCTCATTATTAAGTTAAATGTTCTATTATGTCAACAAAATTCGGTAAAACTTACTTTTTTAAAGTTCTCCTAGCCCCCATACAATCGTACCCAAAATAGGGCCTTTGGGCTCATTATTAAGTTAAATGTTCTTTTATGGCAACAAAAGTCGACAAAACTTAAATTTATTAAACTTTTAATGACATTACCGATTTATTAATGATCGGGCCTCATTTTACCCTAGCCCCCATAAAACTCTCTTCAGAAAATGACTTTAAGGTCAAAATTCATATATAAACAATAATAAAACTTTTAAATTCTACATAAATAACTTTAAAGTACATGTGAACTCTTCTACCAATATATATAAGGATAGGCCTGTATTTTCCCCTACTCCCCTTTGAGCCCAATTGTAAAAAATATATTTTTTTGCCAAAAATAAGTAAAAATTTTCCGGAATAAAGTTAAAAAACAAATTAAATGCTTTATTTTTTTATAATTCCAATTTTTAACATACTGATTGGTGTAGGGTGTCATATGGACGACTATGCCCGACTATACATTCATACTTATTATTATTAAAAACAAAACAACTTACTCAACAACTTTTATTGTAAGCAAAATATACTTCTTTAACTCCCTATTTGTAAGCGAGCGTAGAAGTAATTGTTGAAGTACTTTATTTTAAAGTCAGCAAATTAGACTTTCAGGCGAAATAAAAATTTTATACATAATGATGACCAAAACCCTATATTCGGAAAACATTATATAATAATGAAATTTCCTCTTAGGTCTCAGAGCTTCGACTTTTTTCAAATCTTAAACAATCTTTAATCATTAATTTTATATTTGCAAGTCAAAAACATTTAAACCGCAATAGAGTGAGATAATTTTTTTTTTTTTTTTTTTTGGCAAATTTTACAACAGTTAAGATTTTAAAATTTTACACACAATTGCTATAGTTTCCATTATATTTCTATTATACAGAAAGTTAACATTCAGAGCCACAGATTGAATACTAAATCAATCGACAGACACCACGTTCAAAATAACTTAATTTTTTATTACATAGGTACTCACAATTCGAAATTATGTAAAAAGTAATCCAAAAATTTTATTCAAATTCAATAATTTCACTTTTTCTGTAAACAACACTCTATATTCAGCATGAATTTTTTTCTTAAAAAGAAGTTATTTTTTCTTTTTTTTAGAAATTTTTATGCAAAATAACTACTTTGTGTAATAACAACACAGTGAATTAATTATTTTGGTTTTGTTTTTCATTTTTTTGATTTTAATTATAGTTTTGTAGTTGTTTCTTTTTTTCTATTACACTTCGCCCACTTTCCACACAGATGAGAACAAACTCAAAACAAAAA
>NC_060951.1:56707137-56735815 GCF_022045245.1 Lucilia cuprina | reverse complement strand
AAAAAAAAAAACACAAACAAAAAAAGGTAAACAAATGATGTTGATGATTATTATAATAACTATTGTTCTTGTTGTTGGTTATTATTATTATTGTCTGTACTCAATATTTTGTAAGACAACAAACAACAATAAAACAAAAATATAAAAAAAACATTAACTACTATGTACTACCTTCCGGTAAATAGAATAATGGTGTGTACAAGAAGATGAAATATGTAAAAATAAATAAATAATTAGTATTAGTATTAGTAGGTGCCACTTTGTAACATTGTATATTTTTTGTATTGTTGTTTTATTTATAATTTATTTATAATAATTATTATTATGCAGCGTTATGTCTCATATTCATATTAACTTTTGATATTTTATTTTAAATAACAAATTCTCCTTTACATTGCAACAAAAACACAAACGTAAAATCACATTATAAACTCTTCTCACTTACTGCAATCTGAGTACAACTCTACCAAGTTGGGGGTAGTATTACATTCCCATAGACAATTTCATGATAATAAATTGTTGATTTTATACAAAAATTTTGTTGTAAATAGAAAAACTTTATATGTGTAGTCACTCCTCACTTTTATTCTGTTGTTTAGTTTTTCTATGTAAAAAAAACCGTTGTTTTTATTTTTGTAAATGTCGTGTTAGTTTGTTTGTTTCTATTGCTTCACTAAATTCACTCTGTTTTTGTTGTAACTAGTTTTATTGTTTGTTTTTAACTGTTTTTTTTTTTTTTATTTTTAGACAATTTTTGTTTAACAAAAATGTCTCCGTTTTCCGTCTACAAATGAACCGCACGTGTCGAAAGTCGTTTATTAACTAAAAAGTCCAACAATTGTTTGTGGTAAATGTGGCTCAAAAATAATAATAACAGTGACTGACACTCACTTGGCCCTCTCAGAGCATAATAACGCTAGGTGAGCATAAAAATGCAGTGATAAAAATATACAAAACACATGGTTGTGTTTAGCCAGTCACTTGTTGATATTTATTAACAGGTTTATAAATAAACTGGTAACTCTAGAAAATTGTTTAGTAGTACACAATGATTGTTAAAAGAAACCGTTAAGTTTGAATTTAATCGTTGCTAGAACTGGTCGTATCGGTGGTAACTAACTAACGAATAAACTAACTAACAAACTAACTAACTACCTAACTAACCAACCAACCAACTAACTAAGTAACAATGATTGTTAAAAGAAACCGTTAAATTTGAATTTAATTGTTGCTAGAACTAACTAACTAAACTATCTATCTATCTATCTATCTATCTATCTATCTATCTATCTATCTATCTATCTATCTACCTACCTATCTATCTATCTATCTATCTATCTATCTATCTATCTATCTATCTATCTATCTATCTATCTATCTATCTATCTATCTATCTATCTATCTATCTATCTATCTATCTATCTATCTATCTATTTATCTAACCAAGTGGTGAGTTTAAAAGGTCTGCGGTGAATTCTTAAATTAAGCTAACTTAATTCTTGCAATTTCGAAAAACGTGTTGAAAATTATTCTAAATTATAACGCAATAAATAAATTTTACCATTGCGATATCTGTTAAGTTGATACTGATTACTGTTTAATTAAAAAATCTACTGAATTTAAATATCATGGTGAATTTTAATAAAATATTCAACACAATTTCCACAATTAAATTCTTCAAAGAGATTAGTGAAACTGCTAATCCTGAAGGTATGCTGCTTTAAGTGCATTGATAGTTTGTCTGTGATTTACTACATCATCCTAAAAGTATGCAAATCGTGTAATTAAAAATGTAAAACTTTTTTTCATAGAAGATCCACTTTGAATCTAATTAAATTATAATACAAACCTTTATCTAAATACCTTGCTAAAAAGTAAACACTTTTAGTTTTTTTTTTTTTAATTTAATTTTTCATAAATTATTTTATTTTGAAACCATTTAGTTAACTATTTAATCTATTCCTTGTACATTTAATAAGTTCAGTTTTGTTTTATTTTTTTAGTTTTTCTTCCCAATTTGTTAATAAATTCAATAATATTTTTCATTAAGAATTAATTGTGTATGTATGTGTATGTATATAATAGTTATTTATGTTTGTGTGTATAATATATAATATAATTAATATTGTATAATTTCAGAAACCTTAGTTTTAACTCTTTTTCAATTCGTTATACTAAAAAGAGTGTGTGTGTGTAAACATTTAAAAACACTTATTTACTAAACATTAAATATAACATTCCAATAATTTTTTGTTAAAACACAGTCAGACATTTTTGTTTATTTTATTCAGTTTTAAAACATTTTTTTTTTATAAATAACACCACAATTATAAATCTTTAAGATTTTATTTTAAAACACATTTATTTTTTTAATTTGACTTATTTTCAGTTTTATTTTCAAATATTTTATTAAGAGCCTAATAATTTTTTTACTAATAAAATAATTAAGAAAAAATACAAAATAATTCTATAAATTTAAAGAATATAAATTAAAATAATATAAATTTGAAATAGAAAGCGTTTTTTATTATATAAAAATATCTAAAAGTGAAGAAAGTTCGTTTATTTGTGATATTTTAATTATGCACTTTTAAATATGTAGAAATTTTAAGATTAATTAAAGTGTCTATCTAAAAGTAAATATTCCTAAAGTTAGGCACTTAGACTTCTTTTTATTTCAATTGAATTAAATTACAGAATTAGTGACAAGTCAGCATAGCAGTAATGCCCAAAACCAAATTTAATATACATGAAGTTGAGCAAAGTTTTTTAATTTCAAATAGTTTATAGCTTTGGAAAGCACCAGGTCTAAAGTGTGTTACTTCATTGTGGACCAAATGGAATAGACTTTGTTAATTAAACAACCAAAAAATACGATTAATATAAATAAATGTCAGAGCAGTATCATAAATGTATCCAAAAATAAACGTTTTTCTATTTAAAATTTTAAAACAAAACGGTAGATTATTATTTAAAAACAACTTTAAGAATGTCACTGCAAAACGGATTGGAATAACACGATACATTTAGGTAACTATTATTGGAGCAAATAATCCGTTTAGACATTCTTCTCTGGGAAAAAAACTTCCCAATTTTGAATCGGGTCGATCAAGAGCCAAAATCCAAATGTCATGGGAACGTAGTGCGTTCAGTTGTAGTTGTAACCGCTAACACTATACAGTAATCTTATTGGCAGGTTTTACATTAATTTCCAGGCCCTAAGATTCAATACCTTAACTGGATGTCTCTATAAATACATTGTAGAAAGGATTAGCTGAGCAGTTGAATATGGGTTGGGTATCATGGGGACCATGACCACATACTGGACATTCATTGGGGAGGGCAAGGTCTATGCGTGACCAGTATGCATTAAACCTGTTGCTTCTCTCCGATCTTATTTGTATCAAAACTTCTGTTGTTTATCGCGTCCGTTTTTCTGTGTCTGCTATGGACATCCTACGACCTCAGGATTCTCTTTGATGAGAATTTTTGTTTATACTTTGTCCCCAAAACGAACTTAGATTATATTTTTGTAAATCCATGATTTTTCGAACATTTGTTAACTATTACAAAATAATACAAATTCTGCTAGTAAAATCTTCAAAAACATTTAATTTCGGACATAATTAGGATAGGTCTTTCGAAAATCTTTCATTTCCCTTATAAATAAACCAAATTTGCTTATTTTCATCAACAGCAAACTCCTCATTATTATGACTTGATATAAAGGGTCCATAATTTATATTGTACAACAAAACAAGTCGAATACAAAGCAGTTCATTCAGTCCAATTATGAACAATAATTGCCCTTAAGTTTATTCCCTTTTGCATGCCTTTTGTATAGGAAAAGGAAGAAACTACCACTGAGTTTGTTATTTAGAATACGCCTCATTATGTGTAGCAATTTATATCTATTCCTTAACACATATTCATAATAATTAAATCACTTACTAAAAACAAAAGTATAAGTTTTTTATTAAATCAATTTTACATAACGAAATTAAATTTTACTTAAAATTTAAGATAATTTTTCCGCACATCTTATCATTTGTAGGGATTTACGTTATATACCCTACGTTATACGTTATATCTTATTCAGTTCAGTTGAATGCAATATATACATTTGAACGCGTTTTCTATTACGAAAAAAAAATAAATTCTTAATTTTTAAGCATTTTTTCCAATTGATTCCAAGAAGTTTTTTTTGGAACTAGTATGCTTTTCATAATGCTAGTTTAGTAGCAATGTATAACTAATATCAAATAATAAGTTTCTTGAAAACTATTTAGAAATATTTGATAACAACAACAATATTCACCCTTATTCTGCATTTCGATTACGTTTACGCATTCAGTTACGCAATGAGCAAAAAAAATGTAGTTCAACAAAAAACTGAATCTTAAGAAAAAATAAGAAGCAATTCCATTTCGTAGTTTCAATGCTTTACGATTGTGTGTATTGTGCATTTCAATTGTAATTACGTTTTTGTAAGTTGTTGACCCTTATTCTGCATTTCGATTATGTTTACTAAAAGGTATTCCAACAAAAATGTGAATCGTAAGAAAAATAAAGAAGCAATTCCATTTCGTCGTTTTAATGCTTTACGATTGTGTGTATTGTGCATTTCGATCGTAATAACGTTTTTGTAAGTTGTTGTTTATGTGGGGGAAGGAGAGTCGAATCGAAATGCACAATACCAAAGTTGCCAAATGGACAAAATTTCGATTCAAATTGAAATGCAGAATAGGGGCCATTAAGAGAAACGTATTGCAGAAGTAACACTAGTTCCAAGATTGTTGTTTAAGAATCTGAAGTGTTTTTGTTTGCAATCTTTTAAGAACTAGTTGTTTTAAAAACAAGTTTTAAAATTTTTCGTTAAAATTACAAAAAAGAAAAAAGAAATTATAAGCAAATAAATTTACTTATGTTTTAGATTTTTTACTTAACAAATTGTTTGTTTGTTTTTTATTTAATTAACTTTAAAAAATATTTATATATAAGAATGATTAATTATTAACAAAACCTTATAAAGCCTTAATGAAAAAGAAGGAAAAAAAATTCAAAAAATTTACAAAACAAAAACTTAGCAAATAAACATGACTAATTAATACTTAAGTTAAATAAAGTTTAAAAAAAAATAATATAATATTATAAAATATATATAACAAAAAAAATTTAAAGATAAAAACTAAAAGTCTTTTAAATTTTTTTCTCTCTGCCAATTTTTTGCTTTTCTTCGTATGTTTCTTTTATGTAGAGGATTTTTAAGTTAAAAAAAAATTATGATTAAATATGAAAAAATAGTATAAAATAACAAAATTCAGACTTGAGCATTTCTAAGAAGAAAATGAAAAAAGTGACACAAAAGTTATTTAAAAAAAATTAATAAATATTACGTATATTAGGTAAAATAAAACAGTACAGAGATATTTAGACAAAAATTACTAGAAAAAAAAAAGAACAGAAAAGTTAAATAAATTGTTACAAGGGAAAATTTAAAGAAAACTTAAAAACTTTAGCATAGTTTTAGGTGAAAATTATTAATTTGGTTTTAGAGTTTATAAGAAAAAGAAAACCAACAAAGTGCAGTTTTTAAATTTAATTTTAAACTAAAAATTAAGTTGTAGATATTATTAATATATAATTTAGTTTTCTTTTTTTTAAATTAAATATTTTGTTCAACTAAATTTCGAGTGCTTTTAAAGCCATTTTATTTAATAGTTTTAGTTTTAAGAAAGTTCTGTTAGTTTTTTTTTTGTTTATTAGAAAATAAATAGACACATTTTTTGTAAATCATACATACATAGTTTAGTTTTTAAATTAATGTATGAATATATGTATAAATATAAGCATAACTTAGTTAAATAATATAAAATTAAAAAAAAAGAATCATTAACTTTGATTTCTGTAGTTTTGTAAAATTTTGTTTTTTTTTTTTTTTGTTTAAAAAATAGTGTTTTTATATGGCAGTCATTAAATTTTTTTAACATGCATTTATATGAACATATAAATCTATACATATATATAATAGTATATATATGTATATAACAAATTTGTATATAAAATTTGTATATTATATAGAGATGAGATAATATAACAATAATTTGACTTTTAAAGTGTTGCAAGTAATTATTACAAAATGAAATTTATTTGAATTAAAAATATATTTATAAAAGTAAATATATATATGTGTATATGTACAGGTATGTATGTAATAAGAAAACAATTAAACTTTTTATATATGTATGTGTATATATAGTTATATGTAGATATATAATATAATGTAATATATATTATAATAGTAAAACATCAATTGTATAACACTGACTTGTTAAATTGGTTTATAATAATGATCCCATTTGTTAATATTTAGTTTGTTAAATTTAATTTTTTTGTAGTTTATGTGTATTTTGTACATATAATTTTTATTAAATAAATTTTCAGTTTTTTTTTAATTTTACTTTTGATTTTTTTTTAATTTTTTTCCAAATTTAGCAAAATATAAACTAAAATCTCTTTTCAAATTTTCAACTCAAATACAAAATTTTCTTTTGTTAAACATAATTAAGCCTTTTTTCAGTTTCTTTTGTGATTTTTTCCCCTTTTTAACTTTTCTTTTTCTTTCAGGTCAATTATTACGATGATATTGGTCCTCTTGATTATTATTGTTGTTGTTGTAGAACAAATTACTGTGATTCTCATCTCTTAGACTGCAATTAAAAAAAGACACTACTGAAAAAAAGAATTTTAATTACACAACTATCGTTGCTGATAGTTTGACTAGACTAGACTTTTCCGTTTACATACCTTGATCAAATGTACTGGGATTTATGTAGCTTAAAAGATCCTGATCCGACATAGTGGTCAAGTCTTGGGGTATTGGTGCTAGTGGAGCAACAGCTGCTGCTGCAGCAGCTGCTACGGCTCCAACTGCTGCCGCCGCCACTGGATGTAGATTGGGTGTGGGTGGTGCTGGTCTTTCTTGGGTAACTACGGCTCCGTTGGTGGTTATAGCCGCCGCTGCTACAGATTTCTGTAGGGCATTTTCTGTGGCCAGTGCAACAATCAGAGATTCTTGGGGTGGTGTTGTTCTTTAAAAAGAGAAATACATAAAATTAAATTAATAACAGTTCATGAAAGCTTCTACTAATTATGACCCAATTGAAACAAATTGCGCTGAATAAACTCTTTAAAACTAACATTCTGTTACATTAAACTAGGAACAATTTAAGGCGAACTTTAACCGACGATTGTGTTTTTTCAGTTTTGTTCGTATGTATTGCCAACATTTCAGTCAAAAGCATAAACACTGAACAGGTGTTATTTGCAAATATTATTGAAGTTTAAACCACCTCCATTGGGCGCTTAAACTAGCAAACAAAATTAACAAATTGAGTGCTCAAGAACAACTTTTTAATGTAATCCCTTCACCTTTACTACTCAGTTAAACTAGGCTTAACTTGCTGTTAGATTAAACTCGGAACAAATTTAGGCGGACTTTAACAAATGATTGTGTTTTTCAGTTATGAATTTAAGTTTAGTTGACTCTGTTAGTATTGCCAACTTTTCACTCAAAATCATAAACAAAAAACTGATTTGTTTTGTTTTATTTATTATTGTTTTAAATGTTTATTTAACATTTTTAAATAAAATTTACAAAAGTATTATTTGCAAAAAACAGCTGTTCATTGTTTATGTTTTTTACTAAAAAGTTGGCAATACTAACAAAGTTAACTGAACTTAAATTCAAAACTGAAAAACACAATCATCGATTCAAGTCCGCCTAAATTTGTTCCGAGTTTAATCTAACAGCAAGTTAAGCTTAGTTTAACTGAGTAGTAAGAAACCCGCCCTTAGTGTTTCTTTTTTCGAATTATTGAAAGTTTTTCCCAAGTTCAACATTAAACATTATTTTATTAGTACTTACATGCCTAAGGCGGGGAACTGTGATGACACATTTTCATTGACATTAACAGCATTGGCGGCCGTAACATTGGTCTGTGTATTGGGTGACACATCCGAGTGATTTAATAACAAATTCAAAGGATTACACGACAATGGATCCGCATTAACAGTCTGCGATGACATTATTTGCTGTTGCTGCTGTGACTGATGCGTTTGATGATTGCTGTGACAATGATGATGATGTTGGGTCTGTTGTTCTTGATTGGATATAAAATCGGCTGCTGCTTTAATGATCATATTACTAACGGCCGTCGAGGTGGCGGTGGTAACTTCGGGTTGCATAGATGAAGGGGTGGGTGGAACTGCAACTGTTGTATCACTGGGCGGTGTCATTATGATGTTGCTTAAGGCCAACGCTGCCACAGCAGCATCTTGTTGTGTGGGTTGAGCTTGCATGGCAATATCGTTGAGTATGGAATTGGCCATGGTGACCTGATGTGGAGCCATAATATTCGGCACCACCGCTGTGGCAGCCCCATTGTCCGAACACAGTATAGTGGAAGGCGAGACGGAGGGGTTCATAATGATGTCGGTGGATAGACCGGTCGATTGGCTTACTTCAGGATTAACGCTGACCGAGGATGCTGAACCGGTAGGCATTAATTGTTGTAGCGGCAAGGAGGGTGTTAGTTGTACAGAAGGTTCGGAATTCAAGATAATATCTTGTGTTATGGGTGAATTGTGACTGGTAAGTGAATTGGAAGGAGAAGTGCCCGACAAGGGAGAACCCGAAGCTGATGACGAACTGGCCGAGGAATTTGAGAGACTTCGCTCGAGTACTACGGCAGCAGCCGCCGCAGCAGCTGCAGCTGTGGTTTGCGGTGTAGTCAAAATATCGGTAAGAGCATGATCTATGGCAGCATTGTTGGTGACACCAAATAGTGAAGGTTCTGGCACTGGATCCGTGGCATCGGCCACATTTGCCGACTTGGCCAAATCTGTTATAAATTTATCCACTTTAGCCACTGACACTGCTTTGGCAATTTCATTCTTAACTGCCATTTCAACGGCCGCTGCCACAGCCACTTCCATGGGTGTGGTAGTGGGTGCCGCTGGGGCCACAGGGAAACCCTGCATACTGTTATTATCATACATCATGGCATCCATGCTGGTCTTGCGACCATAACGTGAATGATATTGCAAAGCCGTAGGACTTTGAGGTCCTCCCACACCGCAAGCCGCCACCACAGATTCGGGTGAGTGTATAGCATCAGCCAAAGAGTTTTGCGAAGTTTCATCTAAAAGTTCAGTTTTTAAAGCTTCAGCTGCCACCACAGCATTAAGATGCACTAATTGTTGTTCCGTTATCAATGGCTGTGTAGTATTCAAAGATGGCCGTCTCACAACCATCGGCATTTGTGTGGTAATGGGTGGTGGCATCATGTCAGCATCAATTTCATGTTTAGTTTCTGTTGTAGGCCAGAGCGAGCCGGAGGCCGCTGCCACTGCTGCGGCAGGTGTGGTATCCATAAAAGTGCCATCTACAAATATACAGGAAAACTAATTAGTAACGCCCAGTGGGTAGGAAGTGGTAATGTTTCATTTGTTTGATGTTGGTGGGTATATATTTTATTTTTTGAAAGGAATTATATTTTATTTAATGAAAAATAATAAATTATTTAATTTTATTTTCTATTGTTTTTTTTTTTTTTAAGTAGAAATTCTAATAAAAAAACAAGGTCTTTTTAGTGTTTGTTTGGTAAGAAGAAAGACTTAAAAATTAAGGAGAATATTTTAATTTTTTTTCTTTTAAACCATAATTATACCCTAATGGTGGGTTAAAGAAGGTCACTTAGAAACTATTGAACTAAAATACTAAAATGAGTTGCTTATATGGTATTTAATAATAATAATAATAATAATAATAAAAATAAAATTAAAAATATTTAATAAAAATTATAAGAAAAGCTTTTGATTTAAAACAATAAACTAAATAATTATTGTTTAATAACTAGTTTTACTTAAAACTAAAATAGAATTATTAATTTTTTTTCTTAAAACAGGGACGAAAAAGAACTTGACAAATAAATGTTATTGTAAAGTAATTAATGAAATTTTGAAAAACTTTTTCAGGAAGTTATATAGCAATTAAATTGATTTCTTCATTTATTTGCTAAGTTATTTGAAATTACTTTTTTTGGGGGAAAAAATAATAAAATTTTTAAAAAAGTCTATAAGAAAATTTTGAAAAAAAGTATTCAAATAAAAACTGAAAATGTAAGACTTTTTCTCACACATACACAAAGTCAAATCTTTTTACAGTTAAACGAACACATTTTCTATAAAACTGCACATTCAAAATTCACTCAAAACCCAGTTGAACATTCACTACAATTCTCTTTTACTCTCACACACACAAAATTTGTTCTCTCAATCATTTCAACACTCAAGCAAATATTCATACAACCATCAAGCTTACACACTCTTTTTAAAACTCCGACTCTTTAAGTAATTTCACTTTTTCGTTTTCTAAATAATATTTTACTAAAGACTAAATTCTTAAAGTTAAAAAACCGCAGCCATTTCTTAAATTAAAATAATAATAAAAAAAACTTAAAACTAGTAATAGACATAAATTATGAAAAAATATGGTGAAATAAAGTGTTGTTTGATTTCAATTTACGTTTTTTTTTTCTGCGCAAAATTGGTTTTACTAAAAATTTAAATATTGTAATTTAAAAACAAATTTTGGACTTTTACTTGTGTACGATTTTATAATTGATTTGTAAACGCTTTTGGCTATTAAAGAGAGCTCATGGCAGTTAGACGCAGTTTGGAACCTGTACGAAATAAAACAAAGAACAAGAAATGACAACAAATAATAGAAAACAGTAAACCAACGTTGTTAAGTAAACTTCCTTTGTCACCTAAAGTTTTCCACATTTGCTGTTCCCCACATTTTCTTCAGCTCAAAGTTCCGGGTTTCTATACGACTTGTTAAGCTCTCTTTAACTCTTCTCTAAGTTCATTTAAGCCACTGTTGTCTCAAGGTATTTATAGAGAGTAAATTTTAGATATATTTTTTTTGGAAATTTTAGAAGAAGTGTTTGTGTATTATGACAAATTAATGAATGTTTATTAGAATCAGGGAATGAGAGTTAGTGTTATTAATAATGAGTTTAAAAAAAATAGAGAAAACAATACAAATGCATATATATTTTGTTTGGAAAAGACTGGAAATACTTTTGTTAGAGTAAATATATAAAAATAGGATTTAAAAATATATTTAAAAAAAATTTCAATATTTTACTTTACCAAAAATGTGTAGTATACTTAACAAAACGTAGTAGGTAGTAGAAGAGAAGACGACATCGCACCTTTATTTGCTTTGTTTTTTTTTTTTATTTGGGTAGAGAATATTGGCTTGAAAAGTTTCTGTAGAAAAAAATACTATTTCTAAATGAAGGGAAATTAAAATTTTGAACAAAATATAATAAAACAAAAAAAAAAAGAGCGAACAATTTTGAAATTAAAACTAAAACGTAAGAAAAAACAATAATTTTTTAATTAGTTGTAGTAGAACAAAAGAAAAATTTAAGCAAAATTGTTATTGTTATCGAGTATATACTGAAGTACTATTATAATAATAGCTAATAACTACAGACGTCAATATAATATTTGACAAAACTTCTTAGCAAATTAAGAAAATTATATATGTTAATACGTTGTACATGTAATACAATTTGTCCAGTGAAGTACCTTCTAGACATTGAGACAACAAACAATACTTTCAATTCAGTTCACTAATAAAGTTATTTATTAGGGTGGTATTTTTTTCTATGATTCAATTTTTGTATTGAAGCAAAATTAAAATGCGTCATTAGAAATAAACTACAATTGAACTAGAACTGAACTAGAACTGAACTAGAACTGAACTAGAACTGAACTAGAACTGAACTAGAACTGAACTAGAACTGAACTAGAACTGAACTAGAACTGAACTAGAACTGAACTAGAACTGAACTAGAACTGAACTAGAACTGAACTAGAACTGAACTAGAACTGAACTAGAACTGAACTAGAACTGAACTAGAACTGAACTGGGACTGAACTGGGACTGAACTAGAACTGAACTAAAACTGAACTAGAATTTCAAATGTCAATGACATTTCTGAAAAAAATGATATATCCAATAACATTTTGCTTTAACTCTTGCAAATGTAGTGTGTGTGTGTGTGCGTTTTCAAACATATAGTTACAAATGTTAAGTGTTAATTAGATTACGAAATAAATAAAAACATAAAAACAGAAAATCGGTTAAAAGTTTTAGGATAAAAGGAATCTTTAGAAGGATAACAAGGTGGATAGGTGGTAGTATTTGAAAAAGCAAAGGTAATAGGTAATAGAAGTTAGCATAATTTAGTAGCACTAATATTAAAATTGACAAGAAAGAGTGGCTTAAAAAGTTTTGTAATTATATATTTTTAACTAATTTTTTTGGTAATTTATTTTACTTAAATAAAATGTGAGGTTATGTAGGGGATTTTTATTTCGTTTTTTATAAACTAAGTAAAAATTATTTTGAAATGTATATAAAAGATATAAATGTTGAGAGAAAAAAATGTAATTGTTTCAGTTTTATTTTTTAAACCAGTACCCTAATGTACGATGCAGCAGATGATGAACAGCACCAAAGCAGCAGTAACAGTGGATGTAGCAAGTGTTGATTTTGAAAGTGGTAGTGGTAGTAGAACACATACACATACAGTCAGCAGCTGGAGGAGGGGAAGGAAGGATGATGACTTAAAGATGAGAGTGAGTGGAGGTGATGATCGTCATTTTGTAGTTTAACAAACAGCACAAGGTCTGGTTATTCCATTTATTCTCATGTTGTTTTTCAAACTTTTTTTCAATAAAAACCAGCTTCTTTAAAGCAAATCATTTTATAGCATCAATTATCTCTCATTTCTCCATTTAGAGATTTTTCCTTTTCAAATCTGGTTAATATGAAAAGATCTTGTTATCTTGCTTGCTAGATTGTTCACTCCCATTTGTTGTTTTGTTTAAATTCCGGTTTCTTGATATTGGTTGGACCTTGTTAGTGTTTTGATTTTCTTGTCATATTCTATATTGTGTTTTCAACTTATATATTTTTTTTTTTGGTTTTCTATTTAATGTTTTGTCTAAATCGGTTGCATTTTATTCTGATCTATGTATATATTTTGTATTATTTATAGTTATTTATTTGAGTTTTTAAGTATATTTCTTTTAATATTTTTTTAATAAATCGCATTTCACGAACCTAAATTGCTAAGAGAAGGAAAATAAAGTAAAAATAACATTTTCAGATTAATGTTGTTTAAAAAATCCTGGTTTGTATTTTTTTTAATTTATTTTTTTGGTGGATATTTGCAATTGTTGCAGTTGTTGGTTTAGTTTTTTTTTTTGTTTTAATTAATAATTGAAAATCATTTAAGGGGTTGGTTCTGATTCAATCAATTCAATTGTTGCGTTGATTTCATTTCGTTTCACATTTAATTTTTACAATTGCTTTATAAACTGCATAAACTGTATAATTTTTATTTTTTTAGTTTGAGTTTGAGAGGGGAAAATTATTACTTCTTAGAGATTTTACAGTTGTTTTAGAAAAATTCCCTTGTTCTTGTTGTTTCATGTGAATTTCATTTTTAGCTTCTATGGTTGTACTTTCAAAATTTATTGAAATAAAAATTTCTAACAAATTATATCCAATTGTTTGTCGTTTGTTGCTTTTATTTGTTTTAAGTTTAAATTTCAAATAAAGATGAAAAACTTTTTAGTTTTGATGCTAAAAAAAATATTCTTGTATTTTTTAAGAAATCAATAAAAATCTGGAATTTCGTTGACTGTTTGTTGTTTAAAAATTCAAAATCTTAACCAAGAAAACTCTGCTTTAAACTCATACACACACAAAAAAACTCATGCAACACCAGCTGAAACACACTTTCCTAACAAACACACCTGTGAAACCAATATTACAAACCCACCCATAATTGGAAAAAATTAAGAAAATAAAAGTTGACTTAAAAATCAAATTAAAAATAAAAATATTAATTAAGTAGAAGGAAAAGAATCACAATCGCACACACAATCTCACAACAAAATTTTGAATAAATCATTTAAATTTTTAATTTTTTAATTGTTTCGTATTGTATTCAAGAAAAATCGCAAATCATATTCCCCTTATTAAAGCATCAATTAATAAAAAAATTATTTCTTATTGAACATTTCCTTTTATTTTTATCCTTCGAACTGCTTTTTTGTAATAATAATAAATTGATCCAATCATACTGAGCAGAGTTGTTTTGATTAGTTTTGAATTTTCTGCCTCCTGCTTGTTGTTGATTATTATAGTTGCACTTTTATAGTTATTACTAGATAAAACAAAAATCTTAAAATTTATGCAGAATTAAGGATTTCTGAAACTTAATATTATTCTAAATGCCGAATTTTCATTTTCGATTTCGGATTTCGCTAACACAGGTTGATAACAATATGTTAAATCAATGTTTTGTGGTTAAAAGTACTAAAAGAGCAATAATTTTGTCTTAAAATATTTATAAAGTGAAATAGAATTGTACTAGAGCTGAACTAGAACTAAACTAGAACTGAACTTGAACTGAACTAGAACTGAACTAGAACTGAACTAGAACTGAACTAGAACTGAACTAGAACTGAACTAGAACTGAACTAGAACTGAACTAGAACTGAACTAGAACTGAACTAGAACTGAACTAGAACTGAACTAGAACTGAACTAGAACTGAACTAGAACTGAACTAGAACTGAACTAGAACTGAACTAGAACTGAACTAGAACTGAACTAGAACATAAACTAGAACTGAACAGAAACTGAACTAGAAAGAACTACTAATTTTGATAGTTTTTTTTATAAGTACTAAGTTTATATTTCTGTCCTAAAGAAAACATCCATTAAAAAGTTTTAAAACTATTCATGTTGTATTTTAAAGAATTTTTCTTTACATTGATTTAACATTATCATTTATGTTGAAACACGTAGTCGACTTATAATCGTGATGATTTTTTTTTTTATTTTAAATCATATTTATATTTTTTTGTTTAATATTACGTTGTATAATATTTAGAATTTATTATATTTAGTTTATAGATAATAAAATTTGTAAATTATTGAAAAACTAATATAATAGTACTTTCGCTCGTAGTTGCTATAGCAGTAAATAAAATGTTTTATCTTTTTGTTTTATAATTAAATGACAAAAATAAAACTAAAATCAAAGAATTACAATTCATATCAAATAATTCGTTTTAATTTTAATAAGAAACTATAAATTATTTATAGAAAAATCTGTCTATTTATTCTTATGAAATCAGAAAAATTAAGATTGTTTTATATAAAATAGTAAAATAGTATTCATAATAATATAAACAAAATGTAATTGATAATTTGAATTGTTGAATATTTAAAAAAAAATTGTAAAACAGATTGTTATTTCTGCGAACGTTATGTGTTAAACTAAACGAGTTGTATCTGCTTATAAGCACTAAAATTCAAAAAAGAGCACTCATTAAGAACGTGCCAATATTTGACGTACGCTGTTGTTATATTTCTCCGTTTAATTGATTTAAATCATATATTCTTATTGGTTTTACTTTTTATTTATAATCTTTGTTTTTTGTCGATCATATAATTGTTATTGTTTCGTTTAATGTAAGAAAATTAAATTACATATAAATAATAAGATTTGTAATAACAACTAGTAAATTGAATATTAAACACAAATGTATTTGTTGTCTTGTAACAGAAAGATTAAAAATATTAATAAATAATAAGAGCATTTTGTTAAAAGCATTTAGCTAGAAACGTTTATAATTGACGTTTATTTTATAAGATTTTTGATAAATGTTCTTTTTTTTCATTAGGATGTTGTTATTGACTTTATTATTTAATTGAAACGCCTATGTGATGTTAATAATTTTTTTATTTTAATTATAAGATAAAAATTCTAACGCATGCATAAATACTTATTTTATATGAACTAGAACTGAACTAGAACTGAACTAGAACTGAACTAGAACTGAACTAGAACTGAACTAGAACTGAACTAGAACTGAACTAGAACTGAACTAGAACTGAACTAGAACTGAACTAGAACTGAACTAGAACTGAACTAGAACTGAACTAGAACTGAACTAGAACTGAACTAGAACTGAACTAGAACTGAACTAGAACTGAACTAGAACTGAACTAGAACTGAACTAGAACTGATCTAGAGCTGAACTAGTATTGAACTAGAACTGACATAGAAATGAACTAGAACTAAACTAAAATTAATTCTGTTCATTTGATTTTTAGAGTATTTTTAAAACATGTAATTAAAACTAAATGTTTTCGTAGAAAAAGCCTATAAAAAATCGAAAAATTATTATTCCTTGGAATCCTTAAAATTTAATTGGTTTAAAGCGATAGTTGTTAACATATTAGTTAAAATAATTAATGGATAAATACTAATTTAAGAAATTAGCGAAAAAAGGCGGCGGCTAAACAACAACGGCGCCATTTTACTAAATATTTTTATTAGCAAGTAAATTATTAATGATCGTACAAACAAATAAAACAATTTAAGTATAAAATAACAAAACATAACAAAAACTAAGAAAGACTAAAACAAATTAACGAAACAATAACAAATTATATATGTAAGTATTTATTTAATTATTTATTTATATATGTAGTTTTTTTCAGTTTTTTTTTTGTAGAGGTAGGTACTTATATGTGGGTATTCTTTCAAGTAGATTTTAATAAAATTGTTTGTTCGCAACAACGGTTTACGTTTCAAATACAAAAATAATGCCGTAGTAATTTAGCAACAAATAATAATATTAATAGAATACATTTTCGAAATATTGTAATTGTAATTACTTGTTACGTCTACTTAGTTAGACGTTGTAGTTAGACGCAGTGATCGCAGTGATCGTAGTAGTTGTACTAGTACACAATAGTGAGTACGTTACGTATACGAAGTATGTAATGAAATAATTATTATAAGTATAAACAAAAATAAATACCTTGGGCCGATGATAAGCTACTGTGTATTGTATTTGTACTACTTAGCGTAGTTGCAGCCGCTAATGGTGTATAGGTGCCCTTTGGCGTATAAACAAATGTATGGGGTTCACTTTTTTTGCCGCTCGAAATAATTGCCACTTGCACAGTGACTGGTTTTAATATATTTTGATGTATATACGGTGGCACAGTGCATATTAGATGGGTCTATAGGAATATAAATAAATTGCAATTAATTATTAGCGAAAGTAAAATTTATTACGTTTCATTACACTATTATAGATGAATCACTTACTTGCTGTAAATATTCTTTGTCGGGCAACACTGTTTGTTCCCATAGACCAGCTCCTATAATTGACATATCGTTTGCTGATGCAGCGGCTGTTTTCAGATCATCATCGTTGTTGCCACTGACACTTTCATAGGTTTCTTGAAATATCACATGTGTATCTTTGAGAAAATTTTTACCGATTATAAATAATTCCAGACCACCATCGACTGGGCAAGAGTTAAGGGATTTTTTGCAAATTTCTGGTACACCCGGCGGTTGAGCTGGTTGAGAATAATAATTGTTAATATAAAATATTGAAAATGTTGAAATTTTTATAATAACTTACTGCATATAATGGGATTAGAACAGACTTGTAGTGTTTCGACGGTGCCATCGTCGTGTGTTAATTGCGTGCGAAATACCATGCGACATCGTGTTGATTTCTTTTTATTCTTTTGTGCAAGATGTTCTGGAAAACGATGTTCAACATCGACATTGCGTTCCTATTAACGAAAAAAGAAGAGATTTATTAATTCAAATAAGTTTATTGAAGTTTAAGGTTTTTTACAAAAAAAAAAAAACTTAATTTTAATTGAGCGAATTTTTAAGAAATTATCACAGAGTATGTAGAATTGAATTTATCACCAACAAAATAAACTTTTTAAAACAGAATGGAATGAAATTTGTTTTTCTTTAATAGAGTTTTAAAATATGAATTTTCTTTAAAAATTGGAATTGAAATTTCACTAGAATTTTAAAATTTTATTGGAAAATCAAAGTTTTAACTAATATTTCGAAATTTGACTGTAAATTTAAAATTTCACTTGAATTTTAAAATTTCACTTAAAATTTGAAATTTTACTTAAAATTTAAAATTTTACTTAAATTTTAAATTTTATTAAAAATTTCACTAGATATCGAAATAAATTTGAAATATTACTGTAATTTTGAGACATCATTAGAATTTCGTAATTGCATTAAAAGTTCGAAAATTCACTTTAAATTTATTTCACTAGAAATTCGAAAATCCACTAGAAATTCAAAATTTTTCTAGAATTTCAAAATTTCACTAGAAATTTCAATAGAAATCGAAATTTCATTAGAAGTTTGAAATTTTATTGGAAAATCAAAGTTTTAACTAATAATTTGACATTTTACTAAATATTTGAAATTTCACCTAAAATTTTAAATTTCACTTAATTTTGAAATTTTATTAAAAATTTCATTAAATATAGAAATTTCAATTTAATTTAAAATTCGAAATATCACTAGAGTTCCAAATTTCGCCGAAATTTTGAAATTTCACTAAAAAATTTAAAATTTTATTAGAAATTTGAAATTTTTCTATAAATTTGAAATACGACTATGATTTCGAGACATCATTAAAATTTCGAAATTGCATTAGAAATTCGAAAATATATTTCATTAGAAATTCGAAATTTCACTAGAATTTCGAAATTTCACTAAAATTTCGAAATTTTACTTGAAATTCAAAATTTTACTAAAATTTCGAAATTCCACTGGAAATTCAAAATTTTTCTATAATTTCAAAATTTTACTATCAATTTGAGATTTCGCTAAAAATTTGAAATTCCCTAGAAAATATATTTCACTAGAAATTCGAAATTTCACTAGAATTTCAAAATTTCACTAAAATTTCAAAATTTTACTTGAAATTCAAAATTTTACTAAAATTTTGAAATTTCACTGGAAATTCAAAATTTTAATATAAATTTGAGATTTCGATAAAAATTTGAATTTCCCTAGAAAATTGAGTATCAAAAATCATAGACATCTTTACAAAATATGGGTCTCGAATGGGTTAATTAAACAAATCTGATATTTCTTTATAGAAAAAACTGTTTATATTAACATATGATTAAAAAAAATATATTATAATCCTCTCCGCTTTCAGGGAAAAGAGAAAATATTGTGATAACAAAAATTAAACATTATTCATGTATGTTTGTAGTCTTGCAAACAAAAAGATAAGGTAACAGACTAATGTATACAACATACAGAATTATTTTAGCAATTTTTTTTTGTTTATTTTATTATCACTAACGGCTCCGTAATAAAAGACAACCTTGTTTAACATTTCATAATCATAAAATCTCACAAAATGAAAAAAGGGAAAATGTTTATTACTTAATGGCGAAGTGAATGGGTATGAGACAAAGAGGCGGTGAATTAATCAATCGATAATTAATTAACATGTTTAAAAAACATTTTTTTGTTTCTATTATTTAAGTAATTAATTGAGTTGTGATTATCAGAGTAGGTACTAGAAGGAGATTAAAATAAGAACCATTTTAGTATAAAGAAATTTATAATTTTTTTTAAGGCGATTTAAAGTAAACAGCTTTTCTTTTCAGAGACTTTTCATTTAGCAAAATTTTACAAAAGAGTGAGTGTTTTTGAAGAAAAGTTTTTCTAATTTTTTTCCAAATTAAACTTTCAAAACCAATTAATTTGAATTCCAAAAACTGTATTATTTAATAAAACTTACCTTTAGTATACCCACACAATCACATGTTATAGTCATATCTTGCTCTGGTTTAAAATCAATTTCTATAACCACTGTACCATCGACTTTCTTTTCATTACATTGCGTGGAGTTTTTGCCCGCCACCTTGCAGGCCTGATAGAACATATGTGGAGCAACACGGCCAATGTCGGTGCCAATGAATACTTGCAAAGAGGTGGGCTTATTATAGCCCACTAAACGTACTATGGGAAAACCATTACCACTACGATCCTTGACGGCACCACGACTACCTTCGGTTTGATATCTAATTAAACACAAATAAACAATATTAAATACCAGGGCTCTATATCTAATAGTGTAATTCACTGCAAAATGATGACATTTGAAATTTTTTTTATATATTTTGTAAAGTTTTAAAAATTTTCAAACGGGTTTTTGAGATCGTAATTAAATGCCAATAAATAATCAGATTAGTTAATGTAAAAATAAATTGATCTTTGATGTTTTTGAGTACAAGATTAAACTTAGCAGTGTTGCCATACAAAACAACAGAAAACGTAACTGTTTGTTATCAAAATAACGCATTTTTTTGTAGAAAAAAGGAGACAATTGCAAATTAAATATGAAAATTAATGAAAACATCAATTTAAGACAAAAAATATATTTTGGAAGTCCCCATAATTTTTACTAATAAATCAATAAAAATTTTATTAGTTTTCTTGGCATCAGCTGTTTACAATTCAGCATTTCTTGCTCAAGTTTAAACCACCTGCATTGGGCGCTAAACTAGCAGACGAAATTAACTGTTTGAGTATTCGAAAACAACTTTCGAAGATTGATATTAATTTAATCCCAAATCTTTTATCTAAAGATCGGCCCTTAAAGTTTCAATCACTATAAAGTGATAATTTGAGTTCCTAAAGTTTCTTCTTTTTATGATATCATTTTACAGTGAATTACGACATATTAGGCAAACAGATATTTTAGTAAAATACCTGGCTCTGTGTTGCTGTTCTGGCTGTGAAACAATTTCCAATTGTATGCGACCATTTGATGAAGTGGCCACACTATTTGGCGGGGTGGCCGGTTGTCTTTTATGAGCCACTCTGGTCATAGCTCTAGCACTGGCGGCAATAAATCTATGCGGAAAAAAGAATTTAGAAAAACAATAAATAAAATATTTGTTTATAATAATTTATATAATAATATAATAAATAATAAAACAATTAAATGATAATGAATAAAAAATGGTCATGATTTAGAGAAAATATTGAATAAATTATAAATAAAACTAATTACATCAAAAAAAAATTGTGTTAGTTATTCAAGGCGGCCGAAAATATATTGTCACTAAATAAATAGTATTATTAAGCGGGAAGGAGGGTGTTGGATTAAAAACATTAAATCAAATTTTGCTTTTTGGTATTTTTTTGTTTATACAAAAATATTACAATAACATAAAAGAAAACATTATATAAATTATTGTAATATAAAATAATTGTACAAAAACAAACTCCATATTTATATACAAAACATAAAAGAGAGATTTTAAAAATATTTTTCGTAAACTACATATAAAAAATCATTGATTTTAAACAAAAATGTTCTTACTTTGAGCTAGTGGATGCAGCTATATGAGAGCTTTGATTATGTAACTGTACCGGTCTGGTGTTAATAGCGGACATATTTGTGGTTGAACTTTCAACCGGCATTTGAGCACTGGCTATTTTACGTATGAAGGCATCTTCACTGCAGGCATCATCATTATCCAAATCCACCGCAATAGTTTCAATCTTTTTACGTTTAATACCATGTCCCAGGTGATGGTGATGATTATGATGTTGATTATGTGAATGATTCTGATGATGATGATATTTATCAGAATGAGGTGACGTTGCAGACGAACACGATGATGATGATGATGAAGAAGAGGATGATGATGATATTATTTGTTGATTAGTTATTTTGAGATTTTTACGATGTCGTCCACCATAATTGTCATCGGAATCATCGGTACAGAAATCTTCATCTTCGGATTCAGTATTTTCAGTGTCATCATTTAAGAAGGGTAATTTTTTAGCTGGCCTAGATCTATGATAAGGTTTGTTATTGGTTAATTTTATTTTTTTACTGTTTTTTTTTTCATTTGTTTTAGAAAAAAGTTAGAAAATTTTGTATAGAAAGTTTAGAAAAATAAACTACTGAAAGTTAACTAGAGGTTTAGTAGAGTAGGGAGAGAGAGAGGAAGAAAATTGCAAGAGAAGGAAGTGATTTTAGTAGTGGTGGTTAATAGATTTGTAAAATTATGAAAAAATTCCAAAAATTTGTAAATGAACTTTTAGAAATTATGCAAAATGTTGACTTCTATAAAAGTAACCTTAAAAGGAATGGCATTTATCTAACAAACTAGTGAAAGCTTTACGAGAAAACTTCTAAGTTTGGTTTTCTATTTGCTCTTTGGATCGGATATAGATCTCTTTTATTCTTTTGCTTTAAGTATCTTAAAAGTGGGCATTCGCTGCTTTCTATTTGCAATCATGTGCAAGTAACTAGGTTTTTATGTAAATGTAGTGAAATTACAAAGCATTTTGATTTGTCTTAGGGCGAGTTTTTTTCAGATAAAGGTAATCTACATTCTTCTTTAAACCTCGTTTAATATATGGTTTGTGTTTTTCAGTAAACAATAACGTTACTTATTATCTTAGTTTAACTAAGGGCGAGTTTTTCTGATAAAGATGATCTTCATTCTTTGGTTAAACCTGGTTTAATATATGTTTCGTGTTTTTCAGTTATCAGTAAAGCTACATATTATCTTAGTTTAACTGAGCGTAATTGGCCAATTAAATTCAAGTTATAAGTGAGAAAACACAATTAACAAAAACAATAAAACAATTATTTCGGAAGAACAAAAACTTTGTTTTATTTATTATTGTTTAGTCTATAGACTATTGATTTGTCTGTCTATTGACTAAACGAATACCATTTTACTTAATAGTCTATTGACAAGTCTGTTGACTATCCTATTGACTGTTCTATTGACAATTCTATCGACTAGACTACTGACTAGTTTATTGATTGTTATTGATCTGTTGACTAGTCTATTGTGTAAAATATTACTATTCTACTTAATAGTCTTTTGACTATTCTATTGACTCGTTTATTAACTAGTCTGTTGACTAGTTTTTTGACAAGTTTATTTACTATAAATTAGTTTATTGATTAGTCTATTGAATGATCTCTTGACCCATTTATTGACAAGTCTATACTACACTATATTAGTCTGTTGACCAGCACTTTAGCTAAACTTTTACTACTCTACTTAATAGTCTATTGATTAGTCAAATGACAAATACATTGACATTTCTATAGATTACTGTCAAATGACAAATACTTCTATAAATTAAGGATTTATCTGTTGACTTACTATTACTAGTATATTGACTAGTGCATTAACAAGTCTATGATTTGTTTATTATTAAAATGTGTCTTGACATGACTGGTCTCTGGACTATTTTATTGACAAAACTTTACAAGAACTTCTTTTTTTAATGTCAAAAAGGACAGAAATATTACAATATTACTGATTTTCCATGCCTGCTTTAGCATATTGACAGACATTAAATTTGTCACTCTTCATGATTTCATGTTTAAGAGAGTGCTGTTATGAGAGCTCTCTGAGTATCGCTGCAATCATTAAAACTATCATGAATAACAAATTTCATAAAACTAAACAATTTCTAAATAATGTACAAATTTAAAATGTAAAACACTTCTATTATAGGTCTTTGCCATTTGTAAATTTTCAACTATGAAGAAGACAAAGAGAGCGAAAGAACGACAGAAAGGGTGAAAACAAAACAATGGGGTTTAAGAAAATGCAAAAAAAAATACACAAATGACAATTTTAAAAATAAATTTAAAATAAATTTTAAAATGTTTTTTACTTTGATACAATTTCAATGCGCTATAAATAAATAAAAGAAATACTAACAAAAGAATAAAATTAACTAAAATATAATTAGAAAATTTGTTCATTATTTAAAAAAAGGCGATAAAAAGAGAGGTTTATTGTTTTAATTTCACTTAAAATCACCTTGATTTTTTTTGTATTTAAAAAAATAAGTTAATTTGTTTATAATTTGTTGTTATACAGAAATTTGTTCTGTTGTTTCGTGTAGTAATAAATGTATTTTTTTTTTTACATTTGCTGTTATAAAGTAACAATTAAAATTTTATTGTAGAGACTGGTTGTTGATTTTTTTTAAATATTACATTTTATTTTAATATTATACATTAATATTAAAAAAAAAAAAATGCCAGCAAAATTTGATTTACAACATGTTACCAACTTACAGTGAATGACAAATAAGAAAGAAAATAGATTTATTTATTTTTAAATAGTTTTTTTTTAATAATTTAAAAGTAAGCAAATTTAAATATTATTTTAAAATATCAAAATTAAACTTTAACATTTATCATTTATGTTTATTTAAGGATTCTTATAATCAGCTGTTTGTTATCTTGTTATTTGCTATTTACTAAACGCTTTAAGCAGAAACTTAAATAATTTTAAGATAAACATTTATGAAAATTTTAAATATTACTTTGAATTTAACCGAATTTAAACACTTGTGTATTTGTTTTAAAATAAATATACATTTTTAACACCCACTGTGCGGTGTTGTCTGTTTGTCTGTCTGTCTATACGTATATTTATATAGAAAATTTTGCTGGTTGAATCTGTTTTCATTTATTTTTTTTTTCTTTTTTTTTTTGCTAAATTATTAACAATTTAATCTTTTAGCTGATAAGATAAATATAGACAAAGTTGTGTCTTTGTAACAAAACAGAATTTATATTTGCTAAAATCAAATGATTTTAAAAAAATTTTTTAACTTTTGCAAAAAAACTCATATATATTTTTTTCTTTTAACCATGACCTACAATAAATTAAATGGTTTTAAATATTATATTGCAAAAAAATAAAAAAAAATTCTAAAGGTGGCAAGATTTTGTTAAAAAGGTATAAAAAATTATTATTTTTTAATATTAAATATTTAATATTTTTATAAAAATTTTTTTTTTTTATAAAATTGATAAGCTAGCCGGTGTTAGAAATCTTATATATTAAACTGTAGATGTTAGTGTAGACACATAAATTTGTTTATAAAAAAATAAATAAATAAAAAAATACTAGAAAATGAAAGCATTTGCTAAAAGCGTGCCATTTTATTATTAGTGTAATCTAAAAATATACAGTGCGACCCAAATATTTTTGTAAAATCAAAACAAGCAATTAATTGCTTTAGATTTTTTTTGTCAAAAGTTATATTTTCTAATGATTTTTATTAATAAAAATATTTATTTTTTATTTATTTAAACATTTAAATCCTGTTTCTTTCCCGGGAAATTTATTATAAGTAAAAGTGATCAGTTGTGGATCCGCGGGTTCTTTTTAGGGAGGAGCGGGCGGTGTTTCTCTTTAGTAAATAGACTAGTAAATCCATAAAATTCCACAGACTATGGATTAATCAAAAGATTAGATCCAAAGACTAACCAATATAATATTTTGTGAACTATTATAACTAGTGTAGTAAATAGTCTAATCCCAAGACTAGTTCCTACATTATGTCAAATCCTAGTCCGCAAACTTGCTAATAGTCAATAAACAATAGATTAGTCTATTGACTAATTTTTTAATTAACCCATAAGTTAGTCCATTATCTTGTCAATAGACTAACTATTTAAAAGGTTTCTTTATAAACTAGTCCATAGTTCTTTGACTAGGCTAATAAATAGACTACGTAGCAATGACTAGTGAATGTACTAGTCCATAAACTAGATAATAAATTAGTCCAAAAATTTGCCCATAGAATAGTTCATAGACTAGCTCCAAGATTAGTTGATAGCATTTTTCTTTATCAAAACAATTCAGAGCCCAAACAATAGATCAGTCCATAGTCTAGTCCAGTAGACCAGTATATAGACGTTTGCTTTAATCAGCCAATAGACTAGTCCATTCACTTGTCCAAAAACCAGGTTTTGAACTAATCTATATACTTTTGAATAAAAAAGACCATAGACGAGTCCATAGATCAGTATAATTGTTCATAAAACTTTCAATTAGTCTATTGATTTATCCATAGACTAGTTCACAGTCTAATCGGTGGATTATTATATAAATGTTCACATAGGCCAATAGACCAGTCCATATTCTAGTCCGTAAATCATTTTATAGACATGACTAGAAACTATTCCATACATTTATGACTGAGAAATAGGGTTCTATAGGTGAAACGAAAAGTCGACTTTTCGACTTTTTGCATTTAGGTAAAAGTCAACTTTTCGACTTTTTGCATTTAGTTAAAAGTCGACTTTTCAACTTTTGGCATTTTATGCAAAGTCGATTTTTAAAATTTTTTTCAGTTAGTTAAAAGTCGACTTTTAGACTGTTTTGACTTTTTTCGACTATTTCCGACTTTTCGACTTTTTTGAAAATTTTCGACTTTTTCCGACTTTTCGAATATTTTAGATTTGTCGACGATTTTCGACTTTTTTTTCGATTGTTTGACTATTTTTGCATTTTCGACTTTTTCCGACTATTTTCGACTTTTTAACTAATTTTTACTTTTTCCGACTTTTCGACTAATTTTGACATTTTATGACTTTTCGACTTTTTTCACAGACGATAGTCGACTTTTTTGGAAAAAAAAATAGTCGACTTCGACTTTTCGACTTTTTCGACAAAAAGTCGATTGTTCGATTATTCGAATGTCGATTTATAGAACCCTTTTGAGAGATATGTACGTAGACAAACCCTTTTAATTAACTCACAATACGACACTGTAATACGAACGATATGACCAGTTTCGTACACAATGTGAGCAATTTTTTACGAGTACAACAAAACCCCATTTGTAAGCACTTATTTAAGCTGTTATCTGTAAGCCAGCGCGCTATTTCAAAGAAGGTTTTTGTTTGTGTTGCATTCTAAAGGTTTTATTCTTATTCTGTATTTTTTAAACAATTATTTGTCTATTCTTGTAATTAACAAGAAAAATTAATTAAATTACATGTTCTTAATGATATAAACAATTAATTAATTGAATCTTTTAAAGAAATTTAAATATTTCATAATTGTTATCTCTCTCTCATAAAAAACTATTATTTATGTTAAAAAAAAATTTGTTTTCTTTTGCATTGTTTTGTTTTCTTTAGTTTAGTGCCTTATATTTCAACTAATATTATTTATTTAGATTAGATATTGTTTATTTTATTTGAACATTCGAGTCAACTTATATTATTTTATTTTTGTTTTTTTTTTTGCTATTTTTTTTTTTTTTTGCAGTCTCTCCTATATTTGTTGTATAGTTTAGTACTATTTTATTAAATACAAATCGTTAAATCACCTTGAGAGTTTTTTTTCTTATTTTTGTTTTCTTTTATTTTATTTCGTTTAAATTTTGTTTTTACTTTTTCGCTTAATATGTTTAAATGAAATTTTAAGAGTATATAAAATATAAAAGCAATTTTCTTTAGACAATTAAATTTTTTGGCAAGTTGTTGTTTTTTTTTATAATTTGAGAATTATCTTTAATTTTGAAAATCTGTACGATCGATATTATTTAAAAAATGTTGTAAACATAGAAAATTATATAATTAAATTTTAGTCATAGTTAATTTTAGAAATGGATTCATTTATTTGAGGTTTTCATTTGATATTTGTAATTTAACAATTGACTTAAACATGCAGTTTTTTGTTAATTTATATTAATTTATGTTAAGAATTGAAGAATTTTGAAGAATTTATTTTGATTATTAGGGTTAAACCAAACCACTGTTTTCAAAATAATTCTAACTATTTACTTCTTTTAATTAAAATAACTATTGTTTAAAATATTAACATGATATTTGATAACAGTTTTAATTTTTATAGAAAAAAATATATAAACAATTAAAAGATAATAGAACAATTTTTAACATTGATTGTTATCATGAAATGACGTTAATCAAACTCGTGTAAATTGCAAAACTACGTCATAAGAATAGTTCCCAAACAAAACAATGTCTAAGGACCAATCTTTAGTTGAAGTATTAAGGATTAAATTAAAATTAATCCTTCAAAGTTGTTTTTAAGTATTCAGTTAGTTAATTTTGTTTGCTAGTTTAAGCGCCCAATGGAGACGGTTTAAACTTGAGAAAAAATGGCAAAAGTGTAAACAGCTGATGCAAAAAGAAATTAATAAAATGTTTATAAAAATAAACATTAAAAGGTTTGAGAATAGAAAAAAATGCGGAGGCAGTTATTTTTATATATTCACACCAATCGACAATAGAAGTGAACATTTTCATTTCCCTTGAAGGGAAAATTGCTATCGTTAACTTGTTGTAAGCAAATTCTTTCATAATAGTTGATTTTGTAAGGAACAGCTGTTAAATGTATATAAAATTTCATCAACGAATTTCACAGCAGGGAAATTTTTCACTACAAAATAGTTAGTGAACGAAAAAAATGAAAAAAGAACGTGAAATATATTCTGGTGAAATGATGATTGGCGATAGTTTTGACAACTTAAATTTATATTAATTTCTTTACGAATTTCCTCTTATTTACATTTAGAGTTGCCGTGTCATGTTTCTAATATTTTTCTGTGAATGCCAATGAAGAAGAAGGTAAAATAAACTACAAAAATAAATAATAATAAATTTTCTCCTGGAACCAGAAAACGCAACCGCATCAGCAGGTTTGTATTTTTATTCTGATTTATTGATTAGTATAAATTAGAGACTGAAAATATTTTTTTTAATGAACTGAACTAGAGCTAAACTAGAACTGAACTAGAACTAGAACTAGAACTGAACTAGAACTGAACTAGAACTGAACTAGAACTGAACTAGAACTGAACTAGAACTGAACTAGAACTGAACTA
>NC_060951.1:56704924-56707037 GCF_022045245.1 Lucilia cuprina | reverse complement strand
AGTTCTAGTTCAGTTCTAGTTCAGTTCTAGTTCAGTTCTAGTTCAGTTCTAGTTTAGTTCTAGTTCAGTTCTAGTTCAGTTCTAGTTCAGTTCTAGTTCAGTTCTAATCTTTCGTATAAAAAATGAATGTTTCTTAATTATTCCATAAAATATGTATAAAAATATTATATTACTAAATCAAGATTCTAGCAATAAATTTTAGAATTGAGCTAAGATAATATAAACAGAACAATTAGTCAAACTTTTTTATATTTTCCATTCGATAATACAAAAGTTTCATCACATATAATTCGCTTACCTTGATGTGGCGATTTAATAAATAGTCTGTCTCAGTTATAAATTGTTAACTATGACTAAGATTTCGCCTTCAATTAATATTAAATAACTAAATTAAATTTAAAATAATTTAATATTGATTGTTATAGCAATAAAATTGCTTTAAAATTCCTGTAATTAACCCCTATATAAAAAAGTAAATCTTGTCCGACTAGAGAGTTATATAATAAGTCTATTTAGTTTATACATTTATGCGATTTTAATTAACAAGTTTAAAACGTTTGTAATAAAGTAATGCGCATAGGTCAACAGGTTTCTCAAATAATCCATAAAAATTGCTAGATTTAATTGTATTGTAATATTAACTTAAACAATATTGTATATAACAAATTGTATTGAAAACTTGTATGTTATTACAGATCGGTCCGGGTAAAATGGTGCCTGGTAAACGTTTTCCCATACGACCACATCCACCGCCCTGTGATAATTCAAATGATAGTGGTTTTGGTTTCGATCAACATCTTGAAGTACAACAACAACAACAGCAGCAGCAACAACATAGCCACCAGCATCAACAGCAGCAGCAACAGCAAACCAGTAGCCCCAATTCAAGTACAAATTTATCATCTTCCTCCAGTTCCCTGCCTCATCATCATCACCATCATCAACAGAGTTCATCGTTACAAAATAGTCCCACATCACTGAATACAACAACATCGTCCTCATCAGGCACAAGCCTACAACATTCACCACAACAACATTTGATCAGAGCTATACCTGCCTCAAGGTGAGTTATTAAGTTTTAGTTTGTTTTTATTAATTTTTTTATTTATTTAATACTCTGCTACACAACGTTTTCAATAGAAATTTTGTTTTTTTTTAATTTTTTATTTAAATTTCTAAATTATTCTTTTCATTTGTAGTCTATTTCAATTGTAATTGCTGTGTAGTTAGAGTAATAAGTTCTTTTTTTATTTTTTCGTTTGGTTTAAACAAAATTTTCCCATTACTTTTTTATTTTCATATCAAATTATTTATTCATGCTCATTGTTACTTCTCCTTTTTTTTTCCTTTTTTTTTTTGCAAATTCAAAATTTATTTTTAGTTTTTTTTTATTATTATTTGCTTTTTATTCTGGCAAATTTTTAACTTAATTATTTATATAAATACATTTTTTCTTTTTTAAATTTTCCTAGAAAAATTAGAAATAAAAAGATGTACGTATCGTTTAATATTTGATGTTGTGTACCTCCAACTACTTAACACTTTTCACACATTTTATAAAGTTTGTTTTTTTGAAAATAATTTTTATAAATAGTTTTTTTTTCTTAAATTTTTGGGCCACTTAATATTTGCTTTAGTTTTATGAAGTCTAAGAGATATTACGTTTCTTTTGAGAGTTAAAGATTTTTTAATTTATATATACTTATAGTTAGACTTTTAAGTTTTGAATGTCTGAGTTCATGTCAAGACATAATTATGTCTATATTCATGTTTCTAGAGCAAAATTAGTGAAACAATCATTAAGATCACAATTCGACGTTAGCGACAAGTAGTGCGAACTAATTAGTCATAGTAAAATAAGCAACTAGTAGGAACCCAGTGACATATACAGAGGTTATACCTCTACCTTGTAACACAGTGCTCACTTCGACTATAGTTACGAGGTGTAGGCAAGTCCCAATAGAAGCATGCTGATCTGGCTGTCCAGTGTATTTGGGCACAATATTAAACTTTGTTCAGTTCTAGTTCAGTTCTAGTTCAGTTCTAGTTCAGTTCTAGTTCAGTTCTAGTTCAGTTCTAGTTCAGTTCTAGTTCAGTTCTAGTTCAGTTCTAG
>NC_060951.1:56695643-56704824 GCF_022045245.1 Lucilia cuprina | reverse complement strand
CTAGAACTGAACTAGAACTGAACTAGAACTGAACTAGAACTTAACTAGAACTGAACTAGAACTGAACTAGAACTGAACTAGAACTGAACTAGAACTGAACTAGAACTGAACTAAAACTAGAACTGAACTAGAACTGAAGTAGTAGTGAACTAGGACTGCTCTAAAACTGAACTAGAATATTTAAAATGTTTCAAAAATATTAAAATATGTATTAAATCCATAAATTTCATTGCAATTCCAATATGATTGATAAAGTTATAAAAGAATTTCTTCCATGTTTTCTGTAAAAAACTTACCCTTGAAACTGAATGTAGTTTACCGGGAAAAGCTTTGCCGGGATGTCTTTTTGAGGGGGTTCGAAAACCTTTACGATGTATACGCGGGCTCATTGTGGACATGGTAGACATTGTGGTACGCATACCTGCAATTAGAACAAAATATCAACAACATTAAAACAAATCCAAAACAAAGTAGAGCAATAGACAAATATTAAAAATAAATTAAATCAAATAATTTAAAACTATAAAAAAATACATAAAATTTAAATTGAAATCATTTTTTTAAGAATTCATTGTGTGAGTGTGTGTGTGTGTGAATGCGTCGAATGATTTCGTGTCATTTTGCCAGCAATTTCGTTTTGTTCTTTTACATTATTTTATTTTATTTGACGCATGATTTCAATTTGCCCTCAAGGAAAAAATGAAAACTTTTGTAGTCAATAGCTGAGTGAAGCTGCTGATAAAGCCAAAAGTCCAACGCCCTCTCCAATATAACAAATCAACAAACAGCAGCAACAACAAAACTTAATAAAATATCAGACAAAACAAAAATAAAACAGCAACCAACAACAATATGTATGTATATTATTTACAACGATACGTACATATGTACATATATATGTAATTAAGTTGTATGTGCATTCAAAAGCAACCAGCAACAACAACAACAACAACAGAAAATCAGACGACAACAACAATTGCTAATAGATTCACTCACTGAATGATTGAATAAATGTATGACTACGACAACAAACACCATCCATCCAATTCAATTTGTTAATTTTGTTTTTGCTATATAACAACTACACTAGACCATTCACTCACTTATCGTCTCTATTACGATAGATTTGTGTTGTTGATAACAACAACAACACACTCAAGCGTACACTCATTTAACTCACTCACTGACTGACAAGCTGTGATTGTCACATTCTACTTATGATTGTAAATGGTGATTTGAATGTTTGTTTTTTTCGTTGGAGTGTCACCAACAATTTAATTTGTTATTGTTTTTTGTTTGTTGTTATTTTATTGTTCTTATTAAATTATCTTTTAAGACCGAATAAATGTGTAAAAAAAGCAAATTACTTTTTCTTTTGTTTTTATATATATTTGGGTAAAAAAATGAGTGCGAAAACCCCAAAAGATAATTGCCAAAAGTTAATGTAGATCAGGGATGGAAAATTCATTACTATTATGCATTTTCTTAAACATTTATAAAAGCCATCAAATTGTCTTGTTGGTAATATTTGATATGTTATTTTTTTATTGTCATATTAATTGACCTTTGACCTTTTTAATAAATATTTTTTAAATTTATTTATTTCCTTTAAATCGTTTTCGTTACAAATTTCTTTTAATAAAATAATAAATTCTTTGTTTTGATTATTAATATATTGGTATCATCCTCTTATAGATAATAATCATAGAAATTGATTTTGTTATTTGTTTAAATATGAAATCAACAATAAATTATTTTAACCCATTTTGACCATCCCAATTGCGAAAGAAATCAAAATTGATAGTAAATTTTATCAAAACATTTTTATGGTTGACACACACCCTTGAAAAGCAATTATAAAATAAAATGAAAATTAGTAATTAACAAATTGTCTCTTTTGGCAGACGCCATTTTTTTATAGCCTCCTTTCTTTCTGTAATAAATATTTTCACCAAATTTGTATTGTCTATCGTTTAGTTTAGTCTATAGTTTGGTTTAGCTTATAGTTTAGTCTATAGTTTAGTCTATAGGCAAGTTTATAGACTAAACTATAGACTAGTCTATAGTCTGACCTATAGTCTAGTCTACAGTCTAGACTTTAGTTTAATATATAGTTTGTAAGTTTAAAAATGTTTAACTATTGATTAAATTTTACGTTTTCTAGCGGCTAAAAATCAAAATCTGACAATATGAAATCTGTCAATATACTGACAATGAAAAATGGCTATCAAAAGGTCAGTTCAGACGATTGTAAGAAAACCTTACAATTTTGTTGTCAGACAATTAATTTATCGGCCAACAAATATTGTCACACTACACTGTTGTCAGATTGTATGGGAAAAGTTGCTCGATCTTATTTTAGGGAAATATTTAGACAAAAAAAATTATTTATCTAACATTGATTCAATTGTTTCGCACATCTGAAAAATTGTTAGACAATTATCTGGCAATGATAACGTTATGTGTTTACACGATTGTTAGATGTCTGACAATACTATTGTTTTACTGTTTACTGTCAATGTTTTTTCAGACAACATTACAAGACACAAATTTGAAGTTATTAAGCTACGTATACACGGTTTCCAGATCTTCCAACGTTGACAGATCTGGTAATGCACTGACAATAAAAAATTGTTAACCAAAGTTAAATTGTCATTGTAAGAAAATATTACAATTTCATTGCCAGACTATAGTCGGACATTAAATTTATTTATTAACAAATATTTTCTGTGTACATTGTTGTCAGATTGTTGTATGCAAAAAGTTGTAAGATGTTTTTTAGTAGCATATGTTTTAATGTGCCGTGTTGCCAATAGAAAACATTTATCTGGCAATTTTTCCATTGTCAGATGTTAGATTTTACACATCTGATAATAAAAATTGTCCGACACGTAATGTCATTGTTTAACAATATATTGACATCATTGCAAAACAAGAAATTGTTAGAAATTTTCTGAAAATTTTTCTGCCAATTTTGTAAGATCTGACAAATACGGAAGTTCTTAATTCACACGGTTGTTAAAAAGTTTCTGAAAATTTTTCTGCCAAGTTTATAAGATCTGAAAAATACGCTTAATAGTGTTATTTGTAATTATTAGTTTATTATCGAAAATTGCATAGTTTGATTTACATACTATTATTCAAAATTGAAATATTTATATTTTTTAATTGTCACACCACACGTGCCACTTATAAATTTCTAAACATAAAAATGTGATTAAAATAAAAACAATAACAATATATAAAAAATAACGTAATAAAATTGAAAAAATACACACTTTTGAAAGATTTTAAGTTATAGATTAAAAAAATTATAAAAAATATAAATATATATTTTTAAGAAAATTAAATAATTCACAATAAAGTAATTAAATAAGTGTGCTGATATTCCGAGAAAAATCTATAATAATAGCCAATGAGAAAAGCTGCAAACAATACATTATTTTAGGGGTTTAATTTAACCTTTGATTTTGTTGTTTCTAAAGCAGTTTAAACCGCTTTTATTTGAAATTTTCTTTTTTAAAAAAAAAAAATAAATAAATAAAAATAATCTAAATAAACCATTACTTGGCAAAATTAAATAATGAATTAAATATTAAAAATTTTGCATCATATGTTAAATTTTATTATAAAACTATGATAAGAATTAAAGAATAAAAAAATTAATATTTTTATATCTTTTAAACATTTTATATTTGTTTTCTAAGTATTTAATAAAATTTTCATTTTTCAACTTTCTCTTCTTAATATTAATTTATAACATTTTATTTTATTAAATTTTTTTTATTTTTTCTTATTTTCTATAAATAAACTAAAAAACAAATATTTGTTTTTTTATAATTTTCATAAAAAAGAAAATAGTTTATTTTTTTTATGAAAAACAAAAACAAAACAATGTTTTGACGTCAAATTCAAATAATAACATAAACAAATTTTTGATTATTATTGTTTTGTTGTTTTAAAAATAATACAAATGTTTTATTTATAAAAATATAAATATATTTGCACATGTGTTTTTGTCAGCATTTAAGGATTTAATAAATGATTAGAAAAAAATCTTTGAAATAAAGTCTCGTGAATCACGCACATATATACATATTTTTCGATAGTATTTTTTATTTTGTATAATATTTTAAATGTTTTAATGATAAATATTTTCTTTATTTGAAAGCAATAACTATGTAAAATTATTGAAACAATAGGGAATATACAAAATATTATTTTGTTGCTTTTTTTAACTACACTGTTAAAATAACAGTTAAAAATTAATGCTTTTTTCTATGTCATCGATTTACAGTGAATTGTAATGCAAATTGATTGCAAGGTGAAGTTAACAGCACAACTCTTTATTTTCAATATTCTTTAGCTGAAACCATGGCGATACTAATAAGGAGAAGTCATTTAAACAGCTGATTGTTTTTTTCTCCATGCAAATTTAGCCCGAAGCTGTCAATCTCCATATAAAAAAATTTCTCTCTCAAACCCGACGCTGTCGAACTACATATATAAAAAATTTTATGAATTCGCCGCAAAATGAAATGACTTTATGAAAAAATGATGAAAACTTAACCAGTAGCTGTCAAACTCCATATAAACAAATTCTCTCACAAAACCTAAGCTGTCAAATTCCATATATAAAAAATTTTATAAATTCGCGGCAAAATGGACTTCATCTTATAAACTATTCGCCGTAGATGAAACTGTCAAATGTTTTTTTTTATCATTGCAGCGAAAATACAACATGTACAACATGAGAGGATAACTGTCAGAAAATAACAAGACGACACTAAATTGCAAACAGAATATACAAGATAAAGGCACTGGTAACTTCAGAAAAGTAAGGCGTATTATATGTTATTTCAACAGTTGATTATTTTTTTGTCAATGGAAAAATTCTCTTCCAAAATCGACGCTTGTAAACTCTATATATAAATAATTTAATGAATTCGCCGTAAAATTAAAAGACTTCACCTTATAATCTATTCGGCATGAACTTTAATGCGCAAGAAACAATCAGCTGCTGAACTAACAAGTAATGGACCGATGCTGAAAAAGATTCACATAATATAAAACATATCCGTATCGAAATTTATCCCGATATCATTTGTAATTTACGATAAAGTGAATGGAATTTATTTTAAATTACAGACCGATGAAGAAGAATTTCAAGAGGTGCTACCAGTACCTCCGGACTGTCGTGACTATATAGTGGTGGTGCCATATATATCCTCAGACTTTCCGTGGAATGATTTTAGGTTGGATCGTATAAGAGTGCCATTTAATCTGGCACCATGGAAATTGGTAGGCCACAGGTCAGAATTTCGGACTTTGTCTTGTCTCAGTTAATGGTGAGGGACCTACTGGATGCAACAAACCCTTGTCAGGTTATGTTCAAGTTTACTCTGTTCATACCTTTCACAGTTTATTCTCCGTAAGAAAGAACTGGTCTTTCGATTCGTATTTTGGACTCTAGGTGCTATAGCCGTATCAACAGAGACCATCCCCTCTGAGAAGTCGTTAACGAAAGTGATGTTTATGCATTTCGGAAGTTACGCAACGGGGCAACATAGGCCAGAAAATAGATCGAGCAAAATGCTTGTATAGAGATCGACAGAACCATGTACAACAATTGCCAGCTTCGAGTGATTAGAAACGGTAGTAAATCGCCTAACAGCTCACCTAGTAGTTAAAGGTTAAAAAATCCAGTTATTTTTTCTTCTGAATTCGCCTTATTTTAGAGGCGAATTCATTTAAAAACGGTTTAATGCTCTAAAAACAAATTCCTTATATATAAAAATCCATAAATTATGCAGAATGTTTAATTGCCATATAAATTCAGTATCCTCTTAGGAATTTAAAAACTAAAAAGCACACATAAAGAAAATACTAAATAAATTATCATGTGTATAGTGCGTGCGTGGGCTTTCAATAATATATAGTATTATTAAACATATTATATTTAATGTACGTCAGGCTGAAATAAAATCACACCAAATATCAAAACTATAAAATAAATTCAATCTCTTCAAGGTCTTAAAATTTTACTCCGATTAAGTTTAAGTTGAGCATTTTTAATAAATGTTAATTAAAGCCATAAGTTCTAGAACACAAACTAGTGGTGTTAACAAAAGAAAAAAGTTCTATTTTTATATAAAAAATAGAAACCGCTCTAAAACTACAATTTACAATTTTTGAAAAAACACAAATTAATGTTAATTGAATAATAATAAAATTTCGAAAAGAAATCAAATATTTTTTATACATTTACACGTTTTCAGTTCTTTCTGTAACAAATTAAAAAAGGTGCGTAATAATAGAACAAATTCTTAAGTATTTGACACCTGAGGTGTAAATTAACTTAAAAAAATAAATTAATTTGTTTATTTTTTAAAATTACTAGAATTTCAAACTAGAAAAATGTTTATAAATTCAATACAATGTCTGTAAAACTCCTTATAAAAAATAACTTTTTGCCATAATTCTCTCATATAAATTCGCCTTGAATTCAAGTTTATATTTGTTTGCTACCGAAATTGCAAATATTTTGTTGTTTATAAACAATGTTTTTTTTAACAACATTTTTCTTTGCTCTGAAAAAAAATAATAAAAACAAACAAAAAGTAAATTCATTTAAATACATTTTTCTCTGACCTCTTTTTTAACAAATTAAAAAAATATTAAGGCGAATTTCTTTTTTCTTGAGCAAAACAAATTTTTTTTATCGATTTTTATTTGCTTATCAGATGTAGAAAATTATGGGCGTTGAATTTTATAAAACTCAAAAAAAAAACATAAGTTAAAAAATAAATATTTATTTCAGATTTCTTATTTATTATTTTACGGTATTATTTATTGTTGTTATTGTTTATTATGGCATTTATCGAAAAAATATAAAAAATGATCAAAAGAAAATTTTGCTCAAATCCCTGCTATTTACAATGCAAAAGCCTGCAGAAAAAAACAAAGAATTATAAACAATTAGTTTGAAAAGAATTTTACATTAAAAATATATTTAGAGCAAAAAAAATTTTAAAAATAGGAGTGATGAAATTATATTTATAATTTTTTATATTTCTTTACTCAGCCGCTATTAATTTTTAAATAAATAATAAAAATAAGGTATTTGAAAACAAATTTTTACCAAGATATGCAATTCTTTCGGAGCTTGTAAAGATTATAACTTATTAACATTTATTTTTGCAAAATAGAAACGTTTGGCAGAGTTGTGAATCTGATTACAGACTGTAAAAGTAAAATCAAACTGTATCTTAAACAGACATGGAAAATTTAGTATAATAGTACTTTTTGATATGCAAAAATATTTCGGGTACCTCAAAGACATTTTTGGTACTTCTAGTCTACAGTCTATTGTCTAGTCTAGTCTAGACCATAGTCTAGTCTAGTCTAGTCTAGACCATAGTCTAGTCTAGTCTATAGTCTAGACCATAGTCTAGTCTAGTCTATAGTCTAGTCTATAGTCTAGTCTATAGTCTAGTCTATAGTCTAGTCTATAGTCTAGTCTATAGTCTAGTCTATAGTCTAGTCTATAGTCTAGTCTATAGTCTAGTCTATAGTCTAGTCTATAGTCTAGTCTATAGTCTAGTCTATAGTCTAGTCTATAGTCTAGTCTATAGTCTAGTCTATAGTTTAGTCTATAGTATAGTCTATAGTCTAGTCTATAGTCTAGTCTATAATCTAGTCTATAGTGTAGTATATAGTCCAGTCTATAGTCTAGTCTATAGTCTAGTCTATAGTCTAATCTATAGTCTAGTCTAGTCTATAGTCTAGTCTATAGTCTAGTCCATAGTCTAGTCTACAGTCTAGTCTATAGTCTAGTCTATAGTCTAGTCTAGTCTATAGTCTAGTCTATAGTCTAGTCTAGTCTATAGTCTAGTCTAGTCTATAGTCTAGTCTAGTCTATAGTCTAGTCTATAGTCTATCTATATGGTCAAATCTCAAAATAGTTGTTTTATTTAAAACGCAGGTTAAGTAATCGCCTTCCAAAAGAAATTCTTAACTAATCTAATACAGCAAGAAATAATTTAATTTTTTTTCAGCCTACAAAAATTACAAAAAAACACAATTAATTTTTTTTGTTCTTTTTAAAAATAAAACGATCATGTGATGTGGTGATTAAAAACTCTTAAAATTCCTGCGTACGCAGCACCAAACAACACATTTTTTCAGTTTAAAAATGTTTAAATTTTCTTTTTTTTATTATTTTTCTACTTTTTTCAAGAATTTCACAATGTTTATCATGTAAATAAAAAAATTAACTTTTATTATCTGCTCGACAATAATACAAAAAATAAATATGAACATTAAATAAAAACGAATTTTATATTGAAACAAATTACGAAAACCTGAAGAAAAACCATTATAATCTAAGTAATAAAGGACAACACCACAGTTTTTCCACAAGGTAAAAAAAATACAATATTATCTTACAATTATGTATTTCGAATTGCCAACCATTATGATGAGTGTAAAAAGCAAACGAAAAGAGTTTGTTTTAAAGAGCAAAATTGCTGTTAAGAGCATTTACTTAAAGAGAGTGTAAATGTTTGTGCTCTTAGTAAAAATATGTTATGTTTTGCTTAATTTTTGTATTAATATTTTCATCAAAATTAATAGTTTTTTAATAAGTTTTAAGCAAAAATATAATTTTATTTTTAAATTTATTATATTTTTGTTGTGTTGCATATTCTTTTTTGTTAATTTTTGTTGAAAATTTTTAATTTTCAAGCTTTTGTTTATAAAGTTAATTTTACTTGTCAAATATTTTAAATACAATCTATTATCGCTGTCGTGTGGTTCGTCTGAATAAAATTAAGTTGTTGTTTTAGAAATAGTTTTTTTTAATATATTTAAAACTAAAACTATAAATATGTAGTTTTAGAAATTAAATATAATGGCTGCCCTAAACTTTTAAAACATTACAAATATTGGGTGTTATGGTGAAAAAACCTGGAAAATTTCATTAAATAGTTTTATAAGAAGAATCTATCTACGACAGGGTATGGTATACCTTATATACTGGTTTACAGTTTGAAGTCTAGTCTGTAGGCTAGTTTATAGTCTAGTTTATAGTCTAGTCTATAGTCTAGTCTATAGTCTAGTTTATAGTCTAGTCTATAGTCTAGTCTATAGTCTAGTCTATAGTCTAGTTTATAGTCTAGTC
>NC_060951.1:56690353-56695543 GCF_022045245.1 Lucilia cuprina | reverse complement strand
GTTAGTTAGTTAGTTAGTTAGTTAGTTAGTTAGTTAGTTAGTTAGTTAGTTAGTTAGTTAGTTAGTTAGTTAGTTAGTAAGTTAGTTAGTTAGTTAATTAGTTAGTTACATTGTACGTTACAAAAGTTAGTAAAGTTAGTTAGTTAGTTGGATAGTTAGTTAGTTAATTAGTTATTGGTTAGTTAGTTAGTTGGTTAGTTAGATAGTTAGATAGTTGGTTAGTTAGGACTCTATTCCACTAATCTGGAGTTTAAAAATAATATTAATTTGTATAAAATAAACGGAATATATACAATTACTTTTTCTAATCCCGTTCTGATTTCTTCAAACAATAGCGATTTTATAACGAATTTATTTAAAAGAAAACTAAAATAGTTTGTTCAACAATAATTAATCTATGACTTATACGGCTTTTAAAACTCTTAATGTATAATGGGTTTTACCAAAAACGGGAATTTTAACACAAGTTATTTTAATTTTTTGCAAAATGAATGTTTGTAAAAAAATGTCTGAAACAGGTAAAAAAACGAAGAACCATACATTTGCTTTGACAAGCCCATATCCAGTCGTAGCTGTGATTGGCTAAAACAAACTTTAGTATGGTATTAAAACAAACGCCCATAGAAGAGGTTGCCGTAATCATCACTTTATTACCTAAATATATATATTCAAGTTTTTTTTATTTATTATACACATTTTAACAAAAAATTATAGTTATTATACGCAAAATTAGTTTCATATGCAAAATTTTTGCACACATTTAGCAAACGTTCATTCATTTTTAGTTTTAAAATCCCACAAAATTTTGACCTTTTCATGTTGGACAATTGACTGAAATTTTTCTTTCATCTAAAGGTGTCTTTAATAAAATGAAAATAACCTTTTTATAAACCGTTATTTTATAAACTTATAACTGTAGTTTTATAATCATTCTTTTATATAAATTCCTTAATTTATTAATTCACAAGAGTAAATGAACTTTAAAACTCTATTTAAAGTATCCAAAAATCTATTAAAATTATAATATTAAACATGTCTGTTGTATTTTTTAAAATATTATTAAAAAGGAGGGATTTACAGCAGACTTCTCTATACAAAATAGAACCGTTCTATAACTCAAGTTTAGAGATTGGTCAAAATATCAGAAATATATTGAAATATTTCCCTTAGTAAAGTTTTTATTTCTAAATTTTTTAAAAAAATTTGCATAATTTTAATTCTTTTGGTAATTTGTATTTAAACAGTTTTTAAAACTTTTAACACATAAACTGTAATTTTAACACTTTAGCAAAATAATAAAATAAAGTAAATTTAAACACTTTAAATAACAACAATAACAATTCTAAGAAACAATTAAACTTACAGAAAAATCAATTTTCGTCAAGTTTCTTTGAAATTGACAAACATTCTTTTCTTTCAGTGTATGTTTTCTCATATGTTTGTTGAAAATCTCATCTCATATTAGATACTACCTGCAGTTAAATATCAAATAAATAATTGTTTAAGTTTATATTGGCGTTTTTTGCCTTTGTTTTCTATAATAGAAGAAGGTATCTTTAAGATTTTTTATTATGTTTGTCAAACATGTTTACATATTTGTTACCAAGATGGCCGCCAATTAATTGTTATTTAGGTTTTGATATTTATAAATATATCTACTATGTTTGGTCAAACATTTTTGTTGTATTTAACAAAATTTTTACGTACACCAATATATTTTATTATACCTAGCAGGGATGGAAAAATTTGATTAATCGTTAACTAAATTTTTTTAATTTTTATGTTTTTTTGCTTGCACTTTCGATTGATATAATAATTGTTAATTGTGGAAGAAACAATTTTTATATATTTTAAATTAATTACTATGAACTAGTCCATTTATTAGTCTAATAACTTAAAATAATAGAGTCTCGAAAAAAGTACAATGTCACAATCCATCCCTGATACAGGTAATTTTTGTATGTTGTTTTGTTACTATTTTTCTTTGTATTCTTACCAGTTGTTATTCTACTTTTTTGTGGACATACATACCTACATTTGCACGTGTGTTTGTAACATATAATTATTTGTTTGTTGTCATTTCCTCATCTTTATCGCATCTTTTGTTTTTGAAAAAGATTTTGTTGGCACAAGGTCGAGACAAATCGATTGAAGAAAAACGTCTTAATGTATTTTTGACTGCGTCGGTTGTGAAAGTGTTTTATTTTATATAGAAAAGCGGAAAAATTAAATTTACCAATAACAGACATTTAGCTGTTATAATCGATTTGCTTGGGCCTTAGGGTCTAAGCTAGGTGCTAAAAATATAGAAAAAAATCCTTTCGGTTTGATTAAAAAGTTTGCCAGACAGATGTAATCGCATGTGGAAAAAGTTGTGTACTAAGAAGTCTATGTTGTTCCAAGAGAACGGACCAGTTAGAAGTGGTAAATGGTTTTGAATCGAAATATTTACAACGTTTTCAGCTGTTTAGAGTGACAGTGTCGCATAAGCTATTTAACCTACCACTTAGGGTTACCAAAGCTACACGATTACTCAGATGATTAGCTCTTTTATACTAAGAAAAAATTCAAAATATTACAAATGGATAATCAGAAGCTAGTCAATAGGAGCTTAGACAAGGTAATGATCCTTTTTATTTAAGTTTTTTTTATTAAACTGTATTTTTTGAAGATTACTTGGAAGCAGTTAAGTCAGCGAGTAATATTGGAGAAATGTGTAAATAGTTACTTTTTGGGTGAATAACTACCTATTTTCGTTCGACAAAAATTCGTTCGAAAAAATTCAAAAATAACTGGTTACAAAACTGCTTTACCGACTTTTCCGAAATTAAAACTGGTTTTACAGTTATTTTATTATGTTTGCTAGTCTAATTCCTTACTCAATGTTCTATTAAAAAGTAATTTTATTATTCTATCTGGAATATAAATAGAATCAACATTTCTTGAAAGAACTTCCAAAATCGACTATGGTTTAAGGAATTAGTCCTTATTAAACATGCGCTATAGACAATTGACTACAAATTCTACTACAAAAAAATATTATTTATGTTATTAATAACGACAACTCATTACCATGTAATGTATGAAATAAGTACATTACCTACAATACTCTTTATCAAAATTTGAAAATATTTTACTGGGTACATTCGCTACAAAAGACGATCAGAGCCTACCTGGTGTTCAGATGTTCAGTTCAAATGACTGTCATTTTCGGAAAGATTTATTATTTTTCGTACAGAATAGTAAACTAAGGAAAATGAAAGTTTTAGAAAATATTATCTGTTGATAACAAATAATTTGAATAAAAAACGTTTTCCCCATTTTTAGAGAGAATGAAATTTTCAAAAAATATTGTCTGTTGACAACAAATAATTGGAATCAAAAGTTGATTGCACAGTTTTATAGAAAAAAAAAACAAAAAGTTATTTGAAACAAATATTTTCATTACTGCTTTATTAACATTTTAACTTATTATTTTAAAACGGTGATGACATGTTAAGTAGTAAGTACTTCTACGCTCGCTTACAAATTAGGAGTTAAAGAAGTTACATAAGTAGTTACAAAGAAGTTGTTGAGTAAGATGCTTTGTTTTTTAAATAATAAAAAAGAGGCATGTGTAAATGAAATGACAAAGCCAAAAATTAAAGTACTTTTATAACAGATTAAAAGAAAGTGATTACTAGAATACTTTAAAGTAATGTAGGCATTAAGTAGTAGTCACAGAAGAGTAAGTGGTTATGCAAGTACAATCCATTGCTGAGTTTTTGCTGGTACATTTTATATTTGGAAATTGTCACATAACTTTCAGAACATATGATAATGTTTTTATATCAGCTACAATATCTCTTTACAATATTCTAAAATTTTCTAGTTCTTTAGCTTTTTATAACCCTTTACTGTCTCGCACTAAATAGAAAACTAACACCCCTCCCGTCATTGTTTTAATAAATATTTAAACTATTAAGATTAGAAACATACTTTTTTGTATGTATTTTTATTTCAATTATTTATTTTCTATTTAGACGTTTAAATAAAACAACATATATTTGATAAGATCTCTTTTTTTTCATTCATTCACACTAATAAAAATATGACTAAGCAAAAAATATAAGACACGAGGTTTTGTTCTTATACAATAAGTATTAGTAGTAACAACAACAACAACAAAAAAAACTATTAGAATTACGGGGGTTGTGTATCTTAATTTTATGCAATTATTGTTTACAAACTATTAAAGCCTACAAAAGTTAAGTAAACAAATAAATTAAATATTTATTATTATTAAGGAATATAGTAATAATAATTAGCAAAAATGTACAGTCAAGTTTACTAAAGCGGGATTTTTATTTTTATTTTTTTTTTTGTTTCATTCATGTAAATGCTCTATAATTATTGTTTTTCATTGAAAATATTTAGAAAAACTTGCTTAGAATATGATTTAAATGCAGATGATTAGAATTAATTAGAGTTTTTGTGTTAAATAACAAAATATTGTTTTTTTTTCTTCCATATATAATATAAAATTTTATGCATTTAATTTACACGTAATTATATTTTAAGAGAATTTATTAAAATATTAGAAAATTTCAAAAAAAAAATATTATTTTTTGATAAATATCTTAGTTTAAATTAAATGTTTATTTAAATATTTAATTTTTAACTAATATTTACTTTAATTTATGTTTATTTTACCCTTTTAGAAAATTTAAACAGTTGTTTTTTTTAATAGTTGAAATTTTATTAATTTTAGTTATTTCTTTAAGAAAACTGTTTTATTTTTCTAATATCTTTTTAAATAAAGTGTACGTGGGCTTAGAAACGTAGCTCCAATTTAGAAATGTATTTATTGATTTAGAATAGTCTTAAATCAGAAAATATATTATTAAAGAAAAATTTAAAGGACAAACAATTGGTGATAACAAGAGAACTTTTTGTCTAACATAATCAGGCATGGAAAACTGAAATATTGAAATAGTGTTAACTTGTTTCATAAAGAGTATTTTTTACAATAATTATTAAAATAAATGCAAACTAGACTACAAACTTGACGATAAACTCGCCAATAGACTAGACTGTACGCTTTACTATAGACTAGACTATAGACTAGACTATAGACTAGACTATAGACTAGACTATAGACTAGACTATAGACTAGACTATAGACTATAGACTAGACTATAGACTAGACTA
>NC_060951.1:56642121-56690253 GCF_022045245.1 Lucilia cuprina | reverse complement strand
TTTATCTATCTATCTTTCTATCTATATATCTATCTATCTATCTATCTATCTATCTATCTATCTATCTATCTATCTATCTATCTATCTATCTATCTCTCTCTATCTATCAATCTATCTATCTATCTATATAACTTACAAACTGACGAACTTACAAACTAACGAACTTACAAACTAACGAACTTACAAACTAACGAACCTTCAACCTAAATAACTATCTCACTAGATAACAAACTTACTAACTCCCTAACTAACTACTCAATTACCTAAACTAATACCTTAAAAAAACGATGCAATAAAGAATAGGAATAGACAACAAACAAATACTTTTTTCAAAAACGATGCAATAAAGAAGAGGAATAGACAACAAACAAATAATTTTATGTTAAAAACACAAAAGTATAAAGGTGAGATTATAAAAGAAAAAACTTACAAAGCAACAAACAAAATACCTGCATCAGAGATGGATTATGGCGTTCTACCTCAGTATTTTTTGACATTTTCGACGTAATATTTTTAGAAATTTCATAAGCAGATTAATGGATAAGTTTATGAATTGACTTCTTACAAAAAGTTTTTTTTAATTTGTTTATATAAGAGTTCCTATAGAAAGTTTTATTATAGAAAAGTTCCTGTAGAAAGTTAATAGTGATATAATTTGATACTAAAATATGGACCGACTTTAGGTTTTTTTTCCCCGAAAAATATATATTTAACCCGATTATGAATTACCATAATCGGTAAATGTCAAATTGAATACATATGTATATGTTTAGTAAGCTTATGACAGGGGTGGACATTAAAAAAATAGTTTTTGTTTAGACGTTTTTTTTTGCTTAGTAAAGATTTCCTAAATAGGCGGCGTACTGCCGGCGGCAATGATTGTATGTCCAACAACGGTTTCGCTTTATTCATATTTTCTAAAGAGTCAGCCTACGGCAGGGCGCAAAATATTTTCATTAGGATTTTTGTAAAACTTAGTTGAGACTATTAAAAATGAACTTTCAAAACCTATTGTGTAGATCAGATTCTATGGGAGATAGTTAAAAGAATTGAACGATTTCAAATAATACTTCAATAACCAATACAGGACACACGTCTGTGTTGATGGATATTTTAAGACAATTGCTATACTTTAAGGCGGGATGTCATCGAATAATACCCCAGGAAAAACTTACATTAAAAAGTAATGAGTTAAAATGCTAACAACTACTTCTTATCAGCATTTTAACAAGGTGATGAAAATGAAGGCGAGTGCATCCAAAGGAAAATTTTAACTAGTGTACTTCCAAGTTATGAAGACAGTAAGTTGTAGTCATTGAAAAGTTAGTAGTTATGTAAGTACAACCCATTACTGAGTTTTTGCTGGAGTAAAATAATAAAATTTACACAAAAAATTAAGTACATAATAATTTAATTGTTTGCTAAAATTTTCCATTAGTTTTTCTTCAAGTGTAGAAAATAGTTCAATGTCTTTAAATTTCATTTGAAAACGGTAATTGTAATTTAGTTATAATTTAAACTAAAATGTATATTAATTGATTCTTACCAAAATTACTTTTATAATGATGTGGATGATAAACATTGGAGACTGAATTACTGGAACTTATGCTTAAATTATGACTATTATTGTTGCTGCTATTGTTGTTGTTATTATTATTATTGCTGCTGTTGTTATTGTTGTGATGATACATTTTTGATGGAATCCGATAACCGGATTCATAGTAATTGTATTGATTATAAGTGAAACGCATTTTTCCCCTCTGCTCTCTATGTGTTTCACTAGTTTTTTTTATTTTTTAACGTTGTGTTAATTGTAATTAAAACTTTTATTGTTGTTGATTTTAATATATTTTAAGTGAAATTTTTTTTAAATAATTTCTTTGGTTGTTTAATATTTTTTTTATTTTTTTATTTTATTGTTTTATAGTCTTTTATTTTTAAATCACTAAAAAGAAAACACAAATTTTGTAATTTTATAAAATATTAAATGCATTTGTTTATTTTAATTTATAAACCCGTGTTTATCTCGTGAATGTTGTCAACAACTTTGTAAATAATTTCATTTAAAAATTTTTTTTTATTTGATATTTTTTTCGTCTGATTTAAACAAAGCAACAAAAATTTATCTCCATTAACTGCAATACAAGTACATAAATAAATATAAAAATTAAATGAAACAGTTGAGTTTTTATGCATAATTTATGCCAATAAACTCATTACTAATTAAATCAACTTTTCTTTAAATTTGTTTATTTTTACAGGGAGAGGAATGTATTTTTTTGTGAGAGTATTTAATAAATAATCGTTTTATTTAGTAAAGGAAAAATAAAACGAAAAGTTACAGTTTTTTTCTATAGAAAACTTTTTGTATAACAGTTGTGTCATAGAAAGTTTCTACTAAAAATTTTCAATGTAACAGTTAAAAAAAACATTTTGTATTAGAGTTTAGTTTTTTCGAGAGAATATTTTTTTTATAACAGTTTAAAAAAAAATAACAGTTTCACATTTACACAGAAACTTTTCAATATAACAGTTTTTTATAAAAAAAAAACATTTTGTGTAAGAGTTTAGTTTTTCAATAGAATATTTTTTATAAGAGCCTTAAAAAATATCTGTATAACAGTTTTTTATCAAAAAAATGTGTGTAAAACAGTTTTCTATTAAAATTTTTCTCATTTGTCTGCATAAAAGACAATATTCTGTACAAAAGCTTCTGTATTACAGTTTTCTATAAATCTACAGATATCGACGATTTTTTCTAACACATTTTCAAGAAAAATACTTAATATAACAGTTTATATTATACACAATTTTCGGTAAAACATTTTTCACATAGAAAAACACTTTGTAAATACATTTTTTATATTGAAAATTTTCTGTATAACAGTTTTTTTAAACGATAATGTTCTGCATAAACGATTTTTTAACTTTGCGTATAACAGTCTTTTTCAAGTTACTTTATGTTTTATCACAGATTTCCAGAAAAATTTTCTGTATAAATTTTATTTTTATAAAATTTACTATATAACAGTTTTTTTTTATAGAAAAAATTTCTGTACAACAGTGTTTTCATAAAAAAAATTTCATGAAAATTTTATGTATAACAGTTTTTTAAGTTTCTGTATTAAAATTTCTTTTTATAGACAAGTTTTTTAAAACTGATTTTCAAGAAAATATTTTGTATAACAGTTTATATTATAGAAAAATTATTTTATAACAGTTTTTTCTATAAAAAAAATTTCTGTAGAACAGTTTCCTAGCAGAAAATATGTAATAAAACCCTTTTCTCTAGAAAACTTGGTATAATAGTTTCTTTTTTACTAAATAACTTTTGTATAACAGTTTTTTTCAATATCAATGTATAAAAGTTTTTTCGAGTTTCTATCTTAAAGTTTTTCCATAGAAATATTATGTATAACTGTTTTTCAAAACGAACATTTTTTAACTGTATTAAACTGTTATAAAACTATTTTTTTTTAGAAAATGTCTAAAAACTTTTTTCCATTTAAAAATGTTTGAAAGTTTTTTCAAGTTTCTAAATTAAAGTTTTTTTTATAGAAATATGTTGTTAAATGTTTTTCAAAACGAACATTTTCGTATAACAGTTTGTATTATAGAAAATTTCCAAAATAACAGTTTTTTAACTATATTAAACTGTTATATAACAATTTTTTTTGTAGAAAATGTTTAAAAACATTTTTCCATTGAACAATTTTTGTATAAAAGTTTTTATGTTTATAAAATTATGTGTATAATAGTTTTTCTTTACAAACTTTTTCTTATACAATTTTTCTATTAGTAAATGTATATAACATTTTTCACTAAAGATCCTTTGTATAAGAGTTTTATCAACATCAATGTATACAAGTTTTTTCGAGTTTCTATTTTAAAGTTTTTCTATAGAAATATTTTGTATAACTGTTTTTCAAAACGAACATTTTCATATATGAGTTTGTACTATAGAAAATTTCTAAAATAACAGTTTTTTTAACTTTATTAAACTGTTATATAACTATTTCTTTTCATAGAAAATGTCTAAAAACATTTTTCCATTGAATAGATTTTGTATAAGAGTCTTTATGTTTATAAAATTAGGTGTATAACAGTTTTTCTATTGAAAAATTCATTTAACAGTTGTTTTAATGGAAAACAGTTTTATTAGTTTCTACATTAAACTAACTGGTATATAACAGTGTCTTTATAAAAGTGTTCTATAAACAAATTATTTGTATAATAGTTTTTTTACGAAAAAAATTTCTTTACCGTTTTTTGCTATAGAAAATTCAGAAAACTGTTGAATTCACGAAAAACAGTTTATGTACAACAATATGTTAGAAAACATTTTCTGTAATTATGTTTTCTGTTACATACTATTTTCTGTAAAGTAATTTCTATACTAAATATTCAAACCAATCTTCAATTAAAATTTAACGTGAAATATATTTTCTGATAAAATTTTGTAAACAATGAACAGCTGTTGCATACAATATCAACTATTGTGAATAAATTCTTTACAGCAAGTTAATGATATTAATTTCCCTTTTGAGGGGAATGAAAATTTCACTTCTTTTGGCAATATAGATGATTATGTATAACAGTTTTTTTAATAGAGAATATTTAGAGATCTAAATTTTTTATAATAAATCTTTCTTTATGACAATTTTTTGTTTACAGAAAAATTCTCTATTATACTTTATGAACTAATTCCTTTAAGCCAATTAAGTTCTGATAATTTTTCCATTTTAAAAGAAAATTACAATTACGATCCCTGATTTGTTCTCTTAAGAAATCAAAGATTTTTGAACTTTTTCAAGTTCAAAGTCCAGGAAAGAAAACCTAAATACCAAAAAATTACAAGCACACATACATACAAGCATAAATAATATGTAAAATATTAAACATTTCAAAGAATTAATTCATTTAAAGTGAATCTGTTATTTACTTGCCATGCTGCCGTTGTCTGCTTTTACATTTTAATACAAATAACTGTAAATTTCAATATGAAATGTAAACAAAGAACAAATACTTTGACATCGCTGTATTGAGGCCATTGTACATTCTTTTTTTTTTTATTATTGTTGTTGTTTTTTATTTTTGTTGCATTTCAAAAATAACAATAAAATATCTCCTCTCTCTGACTATATAAATATTTAAACATTATATTTTATATAAATTTATATAAAATGTACACATAACAGTAGATGTATGTATTGTAAGTATTTAAACATGTTAACGCATACTCCTACAGTTTTACAAAAGTATCCATGTATGTATGGAAGTGTGTATGTATGTGTATAAAAATTAAATGTTAAAGAATGCAACAAGTTAAAGGAAAATAAAAGTTGTTGTTGTTGTTTTTAAATACATATAAATAAAACAACAAACTAAAATAAAACGTTCATCGTCATCATGATAACAACAACAATAATGATCATCATTCTCATCATAATAATGATGATGATGATTATGTATGTCCATTTCAGTTTTGTTTCAGTTAAAAACAACCAGAAATGAGAAATCAGAGCAAAAATATTTCAGTTGCATTTTTTTTTTTTTTTTGGTTTGAATATTTCCAGAAAATATAATTGTTATTGTTTTTAAAAGTATTAAAGTAACAATGAAAAAAATCCAAGTTAAATATAAATAAGGATGTTGTATACCTTGAAAAGTTTAACAACAATCGCCAACAAAACTAACTACTTTTTTATATTGAAAAAAAGGAAATTTTCTAGAAACGTGGTTTTAAAAACAAGTTACATTTTAATGACTTTTTCAAAAAATAATAATAAAAGAAGTTTTATTTAAAGTTTATTTAAAAGTTGAGGGCAAATCTGAAAGTAAACTATGATTACCAGATGGAAAAGTGACAATCAACTTTAAGATTTGCAATTTATTTTTTCCAATTCACAACTGGTCTGGTATAGAATTCCCATGTCTGTTTGTATTTTTATGGTGTAAAAAACCAAAAAGAAAGAAAACAAAATTATCTTTAATATTTATAAAAATACAATTAAAATGTATAATTTTTACTTTATTTCATTTTCAAGCTCTTTTTTTAAATGATTACTTTATAAAAATTATTACTATTCTTCTTCGGTTTGTTATTCTTAAAAATTGGGCATTCACAAGAAAATGATAGTTTTACATTGAATACGTAATACATAAACATATGGAACAACAAACGTAAAGTAATACCAGGTTTTTTTTTAATGAAAACAAGTAAGAAGTTATAATACCCTACACCTCTATATGAATAAAATGTGATTTAGTTTTCATAATAAAACATTTAAGTTCAATTGTAACTTGCCTTAGATATACTTAAGTCATTTATTGTTGAATAACACTATGGACATTTAATTTAAATTTTGAAGGGGGCTAGGTCAATTTAGGCCCTATAATTATAAAGTTCATGAGGGTCATTAATGGTAGTATAGAACTTGGTTTTGTAGCTTTTTGTCGAGATACGACTATATTAAACATAATTTTGAACGTGAAATCCATATTTGGCGGGTTCAGTTGTATGGAGGCTAGGTGAAATAATTAACCGATCTTAACCATTTTCAATAAGCTTCGTCCCAATAGAAAATCATGCACCAAATTTCATTGAATTATCTTCAAAATTGCGACCTGTAGTTTGATTACAAGGTTTACATGGACGAACTCAGAAAATGATTCTGAGCATTAACGGTGGGTGGGTGAACCGATATTATTGTGCGTTACCAACATCAGCACAAACCCAATATACCCTCCCCACAAAAGTGGTCTAAGATATAATTATTAACAATATTTGTATATAAACCAATACAAAACAACACACGATACGTAGATATTGTTCGTTATTCGATAAACTCAAGAACTACGGCAACTGATAGTATAAAATTTTAATTATAACTTTCAGGGATCGTGAGATGGCGTCAAAGTTTTAATATTCGATAATTTTAAAATTTGAGGAATATATAGATCTTTACATGTAGAATCTACAATCAGGGGCCTGCAAAGCGGACAACGCATCGCTAGTTGAATATAAAAATATGTATTTGAAAAGTACCGAATCTGCTTTGAATTGCTTAAAAATTATGTAAAAACGAAATATAAATATGGTCCTTTGTAAGAATAAGTTTCCAAGTTAATCCGAGGTAATGAAACAGCCTCTTTTGGTACTTTTTTCCTCCTAAATATTCAAAGGTATACAGCAATCAAGAGAAAATATTTTTAGATTTTTAACCCTTAAACGTCCGAATTGCCAAAAAAGTACCAAACTTGTATTTGTAATTTTTTACTTCTGTGCTCACTAATTTGAGAGATAAAGCACTAAAATACAGTTTTTACCCGTTAACTCCCACAAAAAAAAAATTAAAAAGTGCCACCCACCAGTCCGTTTATTTTGGTAAAGGTTGTTCTTGTACAATAAGGAAGTTATTGTTTTGCTACTACCAAAATCAGAGATGAAAAGTTGTGTGTGGGAAATTAATCAGGGATGGGGAAAATATATAAAATATTAAAAAAAAGTTTAAAATTAAAAAAAATAATGGGGAGTTATTCTGAAATGGAAGAAAGACAGTTTCTGGTACTTGTTTTTGTCATTTAAAAGGTACTTTTTTAATTTTGTAAATTATTAAAACTAGAAAATACCAAATCAGTCTCATAGAATCCTATAGGAATTAAAAATCTATATCAGGGAATTTGATGGCACCTTTTGTTCTCTAACTGGTACTTTTTGTGTATTTTATAATATTGAAACTAGGAAAAGGATTTTTAATACTTTTTCGTTTTTTAACATGTACTTTTTGCAATATTGTAATTAGAAACATTAATAAGACATGGGATGCTGATTGAATGGGAATTTTTTGGTACTTTTTGTTCTTTAACTGATACTTTTTGTATATTTTATAATATAGAAAGTAGAATCGCTAAATTATACTAGAAAAATATTGTTTGAAAGAAAATTTATAAAAGAGTACCTTTTGGTACTTTTTTTGTCATTCAAAAGGTACTTTTTTGATTTTTAAATCAAATATACAAAATACTGATGAAATAATTTAATAATAATGTTATTTAAGTATTTATCTTCGTTTAAATTGAAAATCTGTTTAAAAAAATTTAACTTCGATATAAAATTTTGACTTTTAGAGTTAGCACTTTTTGCATATAATGTCTGGTTAAATGTATACTTTTTTTCTTATATAAAGAAAACTTGTTTAAATTTTTCACACAATTTGAGCACAATTTTTAAAAGTGTAATTTTTTACTTTTTTTTCTTTAGAATATAAAAAAATTATTTTAAAATTATAATTAAATTAAAGAGATGCCAAAACTTAATTTCAAACACTTTGCAACTTAAAGAAAATGAAAATTTAGTTTTTTTTTATTATTTTGAAAAAATTTTTAAAAAAAAAATATTTTTAAAAAAAAAAAATATTTTTAAAATGTATTGAATTTTTATAAAATTTTACTCTTTGTTAGTTTTAACTAAAACTAAGTTCAAAAACTTTTATATTAAGAGAAATTTTTCAAAACACGCCCACTTTGTGGAAAATGGGCAGAGAAATTTTGTGATAATGATAAGCTAAACGAAATGTGATTTTTTGATTTATTTCAAATTTTTGAATAAAAAATTTTAAAAATTTTAATATTTTATTAAAAAACTTTTTGCAAATTTAATTGGAATGTTTTTTATACAAATAAATTTTTGTTGCTTTGTATTTTTTTTATTAAAATATTTTTTAATATTTAAAATATTTAACCGCTGCTTTACCTTAACTTTTTTCTATGTTTTAATATTTGTTTTAAAAATTATTACAAAATAATTTGTTAAAAAAAATTATTTTCTTGTTGTAAATTTATAAAAAAAAATCACTTCTTTACACGTTGCTTAACAAAAGCTAATTGTTAAAATTTTTATAGAAATCACAAATATTTAAATAAATTTTTTACACTTAATTTTTTCCACCAAAAAAAAGAGCACTTTATTCCTTTTCTTCGTTTTTTTTTATTGTGTATTTCTCACTGTGTATTATTTTAGAATAGGATCAGATCACTTTGCAATGACTGACTGATTAGCTGACAGAATGAATGACTTCTTTAGTAGGAATTCCTGTTTGTTTTGTTTTTCTTTTTTTGTTGTTGTTGTATTTATTTATGAAATTTTTGATTTTAGCAAATATTTTATAGACATTTCTCTTAAAATTTTATTTACATTAAATTGAATTTTATTCAAATTAAATAAAGGTGTTTTTATTGTTGTTGTTGCTGTTGTTGCTGCTGTTGTTGATGATGTGTTTTGTGTGTTGGTAGTAGGCATGTAGTATGTAATTAACACTGTAATACAAATTTTAACTACGGCTTCTTTTTATTTTAATAGAACGCACGCCACCGACGGAGTTTTATTTAAAAATTTATATATATTTTTTAAATTTAACAAATTATTTTTTTTATTATTATATTATTTTGTGAAATTTGTTATTGTATTTGTATGTGTACTCGCCAGATATTAAAATGAACACAGAGTTGAAGCAGTTGTTAGAGTACGATTTTGGTAATGTTGTGGTAGTGTTGCTGTTGTTGTTGTTGATCGTAGCACTTAGTGGAGCTTAGTGTTGGTTGTTGAGTTAAAAATACTATTTTGACAGACGAATTTTTAAACATGTTTAAAAACAAAAATTTTATTTAAACAAAATAATAATAATAAGAATCCAGATAAAATAAACATCATCATCATGATCACTTCACACTCGCACTAATACTAGAAGAGGATTTCAATTAACTAAACCAACTGAATGAATGTTGAGTAACAACGAACCGCTCGCGAGTAAAGAATCTTTATACTCAGCACTTTATTTTTAAATTTTAGTTTTTTTTCTTTTAAGTTCTTCTCCTCCTCTAGTTGTTTAAATAAATACAAATGTACGTCTCGTTTATTGTATTCAATTCAATTGAAGTCGAATTGAAGTGTTTAAATTAAAGTCGTTGTTATGAAAAATGTATGATTTTTTTTTTCGTTCTTTTCAATTCAATTTAAATTAGCGTATTATTAACAATAACAAACGCACATAAAAATCTTATATTCAAAATAGTTTTTGATTCAATTTTGAAGCGTTAATAGGTACGCAGTACGAACACTTGCAAATAACGACTACTTTTAGTTTAACTATGATATTTTTTTTCACTACAACGACGAAACTTTACGTTTATTATTACGACAATGACGACTGCTCGACTGCTACTAGACGGGCACAAAAAAAGAGAGTAAAGAACGCGTTTTGCGAACGCAACACGGACCGCATGCGATAAGATAAACTTCTTAAATGACAAAAAAATTAACAATGAGAAAAAAATATATATTAAATATATTGTAATAAGAAAGAAAAAAAAAACAGAAACTCAGCCGACAACCAACAATAAACATTGAAGTGAGAGTGGATGCTAATAATGATCAACGTCTTCGTCATCATGATCAATGTTGTATTGATTTAGTATTGACGACGATGACAGCGAAAAGCAACCAACCAACAAACCAACCTCTTTTTAAACGATCTTAATGTTAATGATCGGTTAGTTATTTTTTTTTTTTATTTTAACACATTTGTAAACAGATAATCAATAAGTAAACAAATTGTTTGGAGAGCGGTATGAAGAGAGACTTAAAATGAGCACAATTTAACGATCGTAGAAGCAAAATCGAAATTAAAGTACTTTAATGTAATTGAAAGATAATTGATTTTTTTCTCCAAGTTTTAAAGTTTAACTCTTGATTGGTTTTGTTTGTTAAAAATCTTACAATTGAAAAATCTAAATACGTGCCTTTATATGTGTTAATTTTAATTAGTTTGGACAGAAAAGTGTCAAAATTTTATTTTAAAATGGCAGAAATTAGTTTGGTATTAATTTAAGTTTGAATTAATCGAAGCCTGGTTCAAAAGGGTTTTAATTCTTAAAAAGCGTACTAAGAAACAAAACTAAAAGGATTGGATAGCGAAAAAGTACACTGTAGCAGAAATCTGTCTTGATATATTGACTCGTCTGTCTTATTCCCACCAGTATCGCAGTTATAAGAGGCGCGACAGTTTACTAACGAACAAACTGAATATCTATCTAACTAACTAACTTACTAACTAACTAACTAACTAACTAACTAACTAACTAACTAACTAACTAACTAACTGACTAACTAACTAACTAACTAACTAACTGACTAACTAACTAACTAACTAACTAACTAACTAACTAACTAACTAACTAACTAACTAACTAACTAGCTAACTAACTAACTAACTAACTAACAATCCATTCACCTATCTATCTATCTATCTATCTATCTATCTATCTATCTATCTATCTATCGATCTATCTATCTATCTATCTATCTATCTATCTATCTATCTATATATCTATCTATCTATCTATCTATCTATCTATCTATCTATCTATCTATCTGTTTATCTATCTATCTATCTATCTATCTATCTATCTATCTATCTATCTATCTATCTATCTATCTATCTATCTGTCAGTCTGTCTGTCTGTCTATCTATCTATCTATTTATCTATTTATCTATTTATCTATTTATCTATTTATCTATTTATCTATTTATCTATTTATCTATTTATCTATTTATCTATTTATCTATATATCTATCTATCTATCTATCTATCTATCTATCTATCTATCTATTTATTTATCTATCTATCTATCTATCTATCTATCTATCTATCTATCTATCTATCTATCTATCTATCTATCTATGCGATAATTTTAAGCTCAACAAGTGCTCTCTTTTGAGGACTTTTTCTATCAAAATATTAAACGTCAAATAAATAACAATTACATGCTTTCTTGTCAGCTAAAGTTTTATGAAAAACGGACAAACGATTTAGAAATTATCTATGTAAATTTCGACAAAATTAAAAAAAACAACTCCTATTTTCACAATCAATTAAAGATTATTCTGAACGATCGATTAAGAATGGTTTTAATGAAATTTTAAATCACTTTTGCATCAGTTTTTTCCAACACCAAATTTCGCATATTTCTTTTTTGGCGCTATCCAACGCCATAACACCAAAAAATAAATCAAGAAATTTTCACAAAAAGAATTAGAAAAAAATAATAATAACAATAATAATTTATGAACACAATACTAGTAGCACGAATAAAAATATTGTTAAATATAAAAAAAATATTTCTTGTACATTAATTTTTTTTCAATTTATTATTTATTTTATTTATTTACTTCTCTAGATTCATCAAATAATAAAATAAATTAAACAAGAAACACACATGATGAAAACGATTATGAAGTTTGTGACGAAGATGATGATGTTTACTTTTTGTATTAAATTTGATAGTGTGTTTTTTTTTTTTTTTGTTTTGGAAAAAACATAGTGAGAGGGGGTGTTGAGAGGTAGACTAAAAGAGAGACTTACGTCAAACACACATGCACACACGAATTTGACAAAAACATAAATGAATATATTTGTTATGATTATTACTCTTCTTAACTGATGTTGTTGTTGTTTTTAATATTATTGTTTACTTTATTTTTTCCAACAAAATGATATGCATTGCATCTTTGTTGTTGTTATTACATGGTTGACTTTATTTATCACTCGAAAACAACATAACCAAAATAAACTTGTAAAGTGTAAACAACAAAAAAACACGTTTACACTAGGCACGCACTAAAACAAAAACAAATAGTTTTTTTTTTTGTTTTTGTATGTAAGTAACGGTTAAACTGAAAAGGTAAACACGAAAATTTAAACCGAAAAGTAAATTTCTTATGATTTCGATGTTGAAGAAAAATACTATAGGTACTGCTACTACTACTACTACTAGTCTATTGTATTTGTAACGAACGTGAACAGCCGATAATTGTTGAATTGAATATATTTCAAAACGATCACCTCGGTAGAGATCGGTGAACTGAAAATATAAAATTTTATAGAAAAAAAAAAAAAAAAACACAGAAAACGCACTTGTTCGTTCAGTCGTTAAACAAATACAATAATTTTGTTTTAGTTTCGACAGAAAATAAAGAGCAAAAATTGTTTAAACAAATTTAAGAGTTAAATTATTTTACTCTTTTTTTTGCTCTTTAAATTTTTTATAATATAAATAAAATAACACTCTTTTATTTTGTTCTAAAAAGCTTAGTATTAAGATTTAGATAAAATTTAACCGGAAGTTGATAGTAAAGTAGTCATACACACTATGAATTTAGCTGACTAAAGAGGACATTTTGTTTAAATAAGTTTATTTGTAATTCGCTAATTATGTTATGGCGAAAAAATTATAGCAATTAGTTCCTCCCTGGGTTTGTTACTTTGATGAACTTAACCCATCTTGGTGTGATCGTGGTTTTAAAAGAAAGTAATATTTTTACATATCGTAAGTTACACAAGAGGTACTTGAGCAGAGTGCTTGTACATTAGGAAGGGGCCTCAGTATCTCTAGTCTATAAGCTAGTGGTGTTAAAAGTATTTTCGGACTTTCCTTTGCAAGATTTCACTTGATGTTGAACCAGAGAGAGCAATATAATATAGTAATAACAATGATAGTAACCCACAGGGCAAAGTTTCGAACTATATCTTGTTCCGGATATTTGGAGTGCGAATGATGGTAGTAGAAAGAGTTTTTTGGTTAAAATACTGATACACCTATGTACACTTCGGAATAAGTTTAGTGCTGTTTACGAAAAACACAACAGATACCCTTAGGAAGACTGACTGTGAGACTAAATGTTGGAAATGAGTTGGTTTCGAAGTGTAGATCATACAGGATGGATGTAGGAATGTGCGAATATCTAGAGCAGTGAAAGGCTAAGAGTAAAAAAAATTGTTCTCTGACTGGTTGTGTTTGTTTTTTATACATGTGTGAACATTGGTACACATGAAAGAAAGAGTACAAGAGATCTCATTTCGGATAAATGAGAAGTCGCTCGACAGAATGTTGATGGACGTAAGGTATCTTATACAAATGAAATCAATGAATTTTTCAATCTTATTAGAGTATGATCAGGGTATCAGAGTTACTATGATGTGTTTGTTCTATGGATGGTTTGATGGTTTCACATTTCGATCTACCGATTACGTCTCTAAGTGCTGTTTACCTAATCGTTAGAGGCGATATCATCTGAGTGGTTTCGAAAGAAAGTAATGTTTTTGCATCTTGAAAGTTAAGCATGAAATACTTGATAAATTGCTTGCACATTAGAAAGGGGCCTCAGTTGAAAATCTTGATCTTAGTACAATATTTTTAAAACATTTTTTCGAAATCGGTCCCAAAAAATAACTACTTTTAAGCTAACTATGTTTTGCTATAATTTGTATTGAAAATAATCACAATATTTTTTTTATCGTACTTATCGCCTTTCTAGGTTAAAGTGATCTTACAATAAAATTATTTTAAGAATTTGCGATTGGATTTTAATACTCAAATACTTGATTTGATAAAAAATAAGATCGTTTTAAGAATGTAAAAGTTTGAATTAATACCAAAATTGACTAAAATCGAACTTGATTCGTACTTAATTTCAAAATTCAAAACATTTTGGCAAAAAACTTTGTCCTTTCATATGTTTGTTCAAGATTAATTCAATATTTTTTTTTTACACCATTTATCTTGGAGATCAAAATCTTTCGTTAAGTTTTAAATCAGTAAAATCGTTCAATAAAAATTTTTGAGATTATTTAATTAGCATTCGAAATAAAGGAAATAAACCTTAATCTAACGAATAATCTTTGTTATTTAACTTTGATGATCTGATATTACTATAATCATGTCCAATTAGAAAAATCATCAAAAAATTATGTCACTATAATCATGTCGAACTAGAAAATGTATTTGAAATTGAAAAAGTATTATTTGCAAAATGTATGGAAATGTCTTTAGAATACTAAGGGCCAATCTTCAAATTAATCCTCGAAAGGAAATAAACCTTAATCTAACGAATAATCTTTGTTATTTAACTTTGATGATCTGATGTCACTATAATCATGTCCAATTAGAAAAATCATCAAAAAATTATGTCACTATAATCATGTCGAATTAGAAAATGTATTTAAAATTGAAAAAGTATGAAAAAGTATTATTTGCAAAATGTATGGAAATCTCTTTAGAACACTAAGGGCCAATCTTTAGGCCAAGGATCAGGGGTTAAATTCAAATTAATCCTCGAAAATTAGACATTTTTGTTTGCTAGTTTAAGCGCCTAATAGAGGTGGTTTAAACTTGAGCAAGAAATGCAAAAGCACAAAGTATACAGTGATGTCACTTTTGACATTTGAAAAAGTCTAAAATAAGCTTTTGTTTGATTTTGAAATTGTTTGGTGAGAAGAGGCATATAAAATACAGCTAAAAAATCATTGAATTCGTTTTGTGCGAAAGAGAGGGAATTAGTTTTTGGCTCATGACGTCTCTGTATACCCTGTGGCAAAAGTGTAAACAGCTGATGTAAAAAATTAATGATGTAATTAATAAAATTAAAATTTTGTTGATTTATCGATTAATATAAATTATAGCGACTTCACAATATGCTTTTTAGTTTTAAATTTAATTTTTTATTAATTTTCGTATTATATTTAGAATTGTCTTCTTCTTTTTTATAAAACATGCATTGTTGTGATAACAAACAGTGACGTTTTCTGTTGTTTTGTATGGCAACACTGCGAAGTTGAATCTTGTACTAAAAAACATCAAAACATCAGAAACAATTTATTTTTAGATTAACTAATCTGATTAGTAATTGGCCTTAATTAGATGAGAAAACTATGATATCCCTAAGACATCTGTGGACTTAATGTTATCCGCTCATGTTTTAAAATCATTTGTACGTTAGAAAAATTTGATTGTTTGCACCATTAGCCTTTACTCGTTCTATTAATTTCAATATTTATTTATTATTAAATAAAACATTATCGCACCAAACTCCATTTTATATTTCTTTTTCGTTAAATTGCTTGTAAATTTACAACTTAAAAACTATAAACAAAACTTTATTACAGCGTTAACCAATGACAATCGCGTAAATGTAAAACCCCTCTTGCAGGTGTGTAATGAAAATTGAGATATAAAAAAAACAATAACAAAACTTATTGAAATTTCAAAAAAAAAAAAAAAAAAAAAAAAAAAACAATGTTGTATCAATAGTCTTCAACTTAACGCTCTCTCAGTAAACCCGCTATTTAAAAGAAAAATCAATTTTGATTGGCTACAAAAAAAAAAAAAACAAAAGAAAAAACAACACAAAAAGCCTGCCAGATTTTGCGATTATTTTACCTTTAATGGCAAATTTTATATATTTTTTTTTTAATTTTTGGTTTATCCCAAAACTTTAGTAACTCATAGCTTTAGTGTCTCAACAATCAATGACTTTTTGATTTAAATCTCTGTAAAATTTCAGAATCTTAAAAACTTTCCCATAAAAACTTCTTTACTCTAGCTAATCTTAAAAAGACGTAGTTCCTAGTTTTCCTTTTTCTATTAAAAGTAAAAAAATGGTTTTAAATTGAATTGTTTTTAAATTCTTTAAAATTATGTTTCTTTCGCCTAAATGTTTAATTTCTTGTAAATTATCTGGCAGCTCTGATTACGACACTAAAATATGTATTTGTACACAGAGAAATTACGGTAAAAGATCAATGATGATAATTTTTTATTGTTTTTGTTTTCATCAATATCAAAAAGGTTTTTAAATTGTAATTGTTTTATTTAAATTAAAGCACAAAAATAAAAAAAAAGTTAATATTATTTTTGTTAATTTAATAAAATTAATTTAAAAATTTACTCAAACTCTCTCAATTTGTTTACGTTTTTTTTATTATTATTATTATGACAATTATTCATAAACATTCTCTTTTTCTGGTATGACTATTGCTCATACATTGTAGTCAAAATATATTTGTTGTTGATGTAGGTTCGTTCGTTTCTTGGTCGACGACAGTAATTAGACAAGTCGGGGGCCGGGTTGTTGTTTATAGAGGTATTTTTTATGGCAATAAAACAACAATTATTTTTTAAGAAATTTATAGAATTGTCATTTGTAATGACAAAATTATTTGTTTTTTTCATTAATTTATCAAAAATTTTAACAAGTTTTTAATTATTTGCGATTTACATTTCAACTTTTTGGCACATATACTAAAATCCTGAAGATAGGACCAAAAAAACAGCAAGCTGTTTTACCAATCTTGATGTGTTCCCAAATTATACCCGGAGTATTTCACAGACTCGAGAGTAATGTGGACCCTATTGACAAAATTGTATAAAATACCATTTTTGAAAATTTTGCATGTCGAAGGTACTCGATATGTAAAGGTTTAAGGTTGAGTACCTTTAGCTCTGCCCCTGAAGTTTTTCGTGAATCAATTTTGAAAATTTAATCCGGACCAGCCGGATTTTGTTTCTTTGCTGTGAATTATTGGAAAAAATAATGTAAATTGGGTAAAAGTTAAATTTCCCCGATATTGGAAGACTGACACGTCCGTTGCAATTAGTAAACCATTAATAACTTATCCAAATATTTTGTGAACTTGTCACAAGTGACTCACAAGATTTTGAACAACAAAGACCTTGAAAAACAAGATTCTGGGAGAGGTTACTTTCTGCAATCTTATTTTTCTCCTCAAGATATGTCGTCTTACAGAATTTCCTACGATTGCAATCCGTATACCTTAGGTCAAGGAATGAAACTAGAGGTAAGGTACTAAGGAAACCATTAGTAGAGAGTTCAGAGACTTTTGAACTTTTCTTGGTCCGGGTTATTGTAAAAGTCACACATTTTTTGTTAAACCCACAAATGTTGGGAAAGAGTTGGTATCAAGTGTATATGGACCTCTCTCCAGCCTTATGCTCTGATCTGACACAGTTGTCAGATCATACAGCGTTAGCAGATCTAGGAGTGTGATGGCAATGTACTGACAACGAAAAATTGTTAGCTTTCAATTAATTTCATTGCCAGGCAATTGACTGACAATAAAATGATCTGCCAACAAATATTGACAGTTTACACAGTTGCCAGACTGTCGTATGGTAAAAGTTGCCAAATCTAATTTCGGGTGCAAATGTTCTTTTAATGTACCTTGTTGCCAATATAACCAATATAATTAAAATAAGCACATCTGACAATAAGAACTGTCAGACAATTATCTGACAATGGTAACGTAATGTGTTTACACGGTTTTAAGATTCTGACAATATTGTTTTACAATAAACTGTCAATGCTATTTCTGAAAACGTTGCAAGACAAATATTGTAAGTCCACACGGTTGTTAGACATTTTTTTCTGGTCCCGGTTATTGTAAAGAAGTGTACTGCGTTAAATGTAAGTGATAGCATTGAATTTTACTTCCTTGTCAGGGTATGTTCAGCTTTTGCTCTTTTCATACCACATTGTGTTTCCTACGAGTAAGAACTTGTAATTGTCCGATTTCTACCGATGTTTTTATATATTCAAGATCATTCCATGTGCGTGGTTGTAAATGCATGTAATGTTTTTGCATTTCGGAAGTTACGCAACGTGGCAACAATGGACAAGCTATTAGATAGCTCGAGTTCTTCAGCAAAGTGCCTATATGTGTACCGGCAGAATTATATAGAAAAATTGTCACTTGAGTGTGAGTAAGGCATACAAAGGGGAGTTGGTAAGCAGAGATACAAGCCGAGACGGCTCAAATCGACGGCGGCTGGCCGCCGGTAGTATTTTGCAAGCCGCGCCGCCGCCGACTTCTTTCGACCAATTTGAACGGATTTGCCATTATTTTAAATTCTTATGGCAAATTGAAAAGAGTTGCCACACAATATTGTGCTAATATTAAAATAGTGAAAACTACTATAAATTTCCATTTTCTGCAGAAAAGAACTTATATAGAGACAGGTTTCTATATAACAGACTATTATAAGGTCAATTTCTGAAGAAAAAGTTAAATTGAGCCGACAATTTAGTCGCCGCCAATATTTTCTATTATAAGCCGTCGCCACCGACCTAAAATGGTTGCGCCGCCGCCGATCAATTTGCATCGGCTTGTTTTTCTGGTGGTGAGTCGCCTCACAGCCCATCCAGTGTTTGTTAAAGTAGCCCTATACAGGTGTTACTTTACGTATAACACTTCGATTTCTCCCCACTCAAACTCCAACACTCCCTTGTACTCAGGCAAATGTTAAACTTATTTAAAAGGAATTAATATACTCCTTATTGGGCTAAGTAAAGAAGGACATACTAATCAATATAACATTACGCTTTCCAACCAAAATACATTATTCTAGAATTATCTTAAATAAAAAACAATTTATAATTTAACTTTCAATTATAAACAGATTAAATCATTTACCTGTTTTATTCATTTTTTGTTTTTCTCAATTAAAAATGTTAATCCCCTAAACAATGAGTTTAATTGAAATTAAAACAGGACCTTGTTGTCGTCATTCCCTCTAGACGATCCACCACTCGCCTAAACGACAATTAGACTTAAATTTGTTATTATTGTATTTTTATTGCAGTCAAGTTTTTATGTATAATTTATAACATTTTTTTATGACAGATTACAACAGTTAAAATAACAAGCAATAGTAATAAAAACAAATATTAAAAATTTTTTTTAAAGCCTATTATGAACGTAGTATATTATACCCTATTCTGACACCTAAAGTCAAGTTTTTTTTCTCTGTTGCAAAAGTCGAAATGCAATCTCGTCGTAATTAAATTATGTTTAAATTAGGGAAATAATAACAAAAAATATAAGCAACGACTCAATTCTATTAAATTATATAAAATACAAAAGAATTTATTTTAACACACTGAGATGAGATTTTGTCTGGCGATGGATTGTTAAATGAAAACAAAAAATTACACGCATCCCAATAAAACTGGTTCAAGGTTATAACCCCTATGAGTGTTAACTGGGTTTATTGTACTTTAAAATTCATCGTCAGTTATAACAACCATTATTTGAGGCGTATTTCTTTCTACCATGACTGAGTATTAAGGGGTGATTAAAAAAGTTTATTCTGTAAAGAAATCTGGCAATCAAGAGTTATTACCATATGACTATACTTGAAGTCCTTTTCTAATGTTGTAATAAACCTCAAACATTTTAAAGGATTATGTTTCAAAATAAAGTTTTGTTAGAGAATTTATATTTTATATTTCCTAAACTTAAAGATTTTCTTTAAATACTGAATGTCCAAAAACTTTTAACTACCCCTAATATATTTATATACACATACATATTTGTGAAACCTATTATGAGAAATGCATATGCAGTTAATTGTCATGTTATTTTTGATGTTTTATTTTCGATTGCTGTTGTTTTTATTATTTTTTTTCACTTATTTTTATCTGATCCGATGTGTGTAATATACTACATTGGATGCCCGTCATCATGGTGATTTTTTAACGATGATTACAATGTTGTTGTTTTGTTTTTTTAAACAAATAGTCAAATGTCGCTCGCATTTTACTGCGAATCCTTGTTTTTTGTTTTTACAACAAAAGTAATTTTAAATTTAACCCCTTTTTTTATTTATTTATTTATTTATTTACATGTTTGTAATTATTTATACGATGTTTCATTTGTATTTGGGATTTTTCCATATGTGAGAGAAAAAAAAATAATTAAAGCAAAATATTAAAAAAAAAAAACAAAAATATAAAAATATTAACAAAATTAAAAAAAATAGTAGAATAATAAAAATGACTATTTTTATAATTCTATAATTTGTTATCATGTTAATATGTGTTATTTTTGAAATAATAATTGTAATTAATTATAAAAATCATACACAATTTATTCTACGTTATTAAGTTTTCTTTCTGTACAGTTGCGAAAATAAATAAATAAATTAATAAATAATTATATTCAGACTTTAATCGATTTTGTTTCTTACGCTCTCAAGATATTAGTTGTAATTGATAACGTAATTTACTGGGTGGTCCAACTAGTGTTGTGTGGAAGTTTATGATTTATTATTAAATAAAGAAGATATTTTTCGACTTGATTGCATCGATGGCAAATGCAATTTTAAAGTTCTAGAATTTAAAGAGAGATTTATATCAATCACATCTATAGCCAATAGAAGTGAACATTTTATTCTCTTGAAATGTTCATTGCTAACGTGAACAATTCATTTACAATAGTTGATTCTGTATAGAAATGCTGTTCAATGTTTACAAAATTCCATAAACAAATTTTACAACAGGACATTTTTTCACTACCAAAAAATTGGTAAACGAAAAAAGTGAAAATGGAACATATTTCACGTGAAATGATGATTGGCGATAGGGGTGAATATCGTAATTAGGCTCATATGGAAAATGCCACGCCCACCAATTGCCTTCATTAAATACCAAATTGGCTTTAAAGCCTTTAGCTGTTAAATGTATATTCTCAGATATACAATATAGTCTAATCTATAGTCTAGTCTATAGTCTAGTCTAATCTATAGTCTAGTCTATAATCTAGGCTAATTTAAATTGTATACAGTTTCTTAATTTTGTCTATAGTCTAGTCTATAGTCTAGTCTATAGTCTAGTCTATAGTCTAGTCTATAGTCTAGTCTATAGTCTAGTCTATAGTCTAGTCTATAGTCTAGTCTATAGTCTAGTCTGTAGTCTAGTCTATAGTCTAGTCTATAGTCTAATCTATAGTCTAGGCTATAGTCTAGTCTATAGTCTAGTCTATAGTCTAATCTATAGTCTAGTCTATAGTCTAGTATGTGGTATAGTCTATAGTCCAGTTTTTAGTCTAATCTATAGTCTAGTCTTAATTGTAGTTTATAAGTAGTCTAGCCTATAGTGTAGTTTATAGTCTATTTAATTGTCTAGTAATAGTATAATCTACAGTCTTGTATAGTGTTTAGTATAGTCTTTATTCTAGTTTAAAGTCTATTCTTTATTTTAACCTGTATTCAAGTCTTTAGTCTAGTCTATAGTCTAGTCTTGGAGTACATATTTTCACGTATTCTAACGACTTTGTAAAAACCTAATCTAGCGGTTTTTGTGACATGATTTAAGGGGAAATATTTGCAACACTGTCGATAAACCAGACAATAAACTACTCTAAAAATATAGACTAATAATCTGTAGACCAGACTATTTTTTTACATTTTCTTAAATACAAATAAATTGACCACAATTGTTTATATATATTTATTAATAATGTATTATTTTTTATATAATAAATATCAACAAACACAAGATAAACAACAGATCATTTTTTAAAATATTTTTGGGTTTTTTTAATTATTACATATAAAAATAAATTATTTAATTAAAATTAACTGATTTTTAACTTAATATTTGTTATTTGTTTTACTAATATGTGGAATTTCCTAAATCTATAAGAATATTAAAATTTTAGGCATGAATAATTTTTAGGTGATTTAAGTTAAACTGATAAAAAAAATAATTAAAACTTGTAAACTAAGAGGGAATTTAGCGAAAAGCTAGACAATGGTACTTTAATTATAATAATGTCAACTTTATTTTGGCATTTTTAATACAACAATATGGCAACATTATGTTGATATTTCATAACATTCAGCCAGTCAATGACCATTCTGAAATTGTTTACATTTAAAAATATATAAGACAAATATTTATGTAAAAAATCGATATTAAAAGTCAAGAAAAACATTTTTTATGACTTATTTAAAGAAAAAAAATGAATTATTTTCAAAATTAAGAAACTGTATACAATTTAAATTATGACAGACAGGATAAGTAAACAATGTAAACTTGTATTTAAATGACGTCAACATTGTGGTTTTTATAGACATTTTTTGTGTGTATAATTATTATTTGTTTTTATAATTTATTTAATTGGTTAATAACAACAAAAAACCACAACAAAATAATAATATTATAATTTTATTGTCCTTTGGAACAAAACTTTATTTATTCTAAAGATTTATGTTTCATGATATTGACATAAACAAGCAAATTTTAATTAATTACTAAATGCTAAATAATTTTAAATTAAATACTTCATTAAATATGTAATAAAACAAAAATTATTTTAAAGAAAACATTGTTTCTGTTCGCAAAATAGTTAAACATCAAAACAAAGTATTTAACAAAATTTTAATATAAAAAAAATTAGATAAGAATAAGTAATTTTTAAGTAAATTTTAAAATCTTAGTTTTGAGTCCATTTGCATCCTAATATGTAACTCTTATTTTGTTTATTCTTAATTTTATAATAAAGTACGATTCGTACTCAAATCAAGACCATTTTGGTATTAGTTCAATCTTAGTTATTTAACGATTATTATTCTTTGTGTTGAAATTTACTGTGATCAGAATGGATTCAAAAATAGATTAATTCGCATCCTAACATGTAATTCTCATTTAGTTTATTCTTAGTTCTAAAATCAAGTACGATTCGTTCTCAAATCAAGCCCACTTTAAGATTAATTCAATTTTAGTTATTTTTTGGATTTTCTCATTGATGTCAAACGTTTTGTGATCAGAATTGATTACAAAATAGATCCATTCTCATTTTAACTTGTAATTCTCATTTAGTTTATTTTTATTTCTAAAATCAAGTACGAATCATACTCAAATCAAGCCCACTTTAGGATTAGTTCAATTTTAGTTATTTAAGCATAATTTCTCATTGTGTTTAAATCCACTGTGATTAGAATTGTTTCAGAAATAGATTCATCAGCATCCTAACATGTAATTCTCATTTAGTTTAGTCTCAGTTTTAAAATCATGTACGATTCGTACTCAAATCAAGCTCTTCTTGGGATTAATTCAATTTTAGTTGTTTTTGGGATTATTTCTCATTGTGTTTAAACCTATTGTAATTAAAATGGATTTAAAAATAGATTCATTTGTATCTAAACATGTAATTATCATTTATTTTATTCTTAGTTCTAAAATCAAGTACCAATTGTAGTCAAATCAAGCCCACTTTGGGATTAATTCAATCTTAGTTATTTAAGGATTATTTCTCATTGTGTTTAAACCTACTGTGATCAGAATGGATTCAAAAATAGATTCAATCGTATTCTAACATATAATTCTCATTTACTTTACTGTTAGTTCTAAAATCAAGTACGATTCGAACTCAAATCAAGCCCTTTTTGGGATTAATTCAATTTTAGTTATTTTTTGGATTTTTCTCATTGTTTTTAAGCCTATTATGATCGGAATTGCTTCAAAAATAGATTGATTCGCATATAAACATGTAATTCTCAATTAGTTTATTCTTAGTTCTAAAATCAAGTACGATTTGTACTCAAATCAAGACCACTTTAGGATTAATTAAATTTTAGTTATTTAAGAATTTTTCTCATTGTGTTTAAATCCACTGTGATCAGAATTAATTTAAAAATAGATTAATTCGCATCTAACCAATAATTCTTATTTAGTTTATTCTTAGTTTTGAAATCATGTACGATTCGTACTCAAATCAAGACCCACTTTGGATTAATTCAATTTTAGTTATTTTTTGGATTATTTCTCATTGTGTTTAATGCATATGCAGAAAATATATAAGAATAGTGTCAACTTACAAATTTTATCTTACAACATTGTCAGTAATGCCTTTTCTGACAACGTTGCAAAAGAAAAATTGTAAGTTTACACATTGCAAGTAATTTTCTGCACATTTTACTGACAACGTTGTAAGATCTGACAACAGCTTTAAGGAAAATCATACTTAAAGGTACTAAGTCTATATTTAAATTCATATTTAAATTTTTTACTTAAAACAGTTATTATTTAGCCTTTTTTTAAGATACATTTAGACAATTCCAGCAAAAATAATTCCATTTTCTATTATCTGTATTAGAACGCTTGAGTGGTAGGAAGGTTGGGCGTGATATTCTAATTAACAATATAGGTGTCTTGTTACGCATTAATGCCATTTTGAATTAAATTAATATTGAGAGAAAAAAAACCACTTAGTATTTCTCTAAGGGGGTTAATATACTTAATGCTAAATCTTGTTTTACTTGAAAATTTGTAAACATTTTTTTTTTTAATTATACTTTATATATTATTTAATTTTGTTAAAATTTTTGTTTGTTGCATTTAAATAATAATAATGTTATTTTTATTTCAAGTTCATTGTCCTGACTAGTCGATTGTATGTAAAAAAACGCTGTATATTAAAACGTTAATTTGAAAAAAAAAACGAATGACGCTGTTTTACTTGATCAATTTAAATAAAATACCACAGAAAAAAAAACACAGACAAAATGGCCAAAATTTTATTATATTTTATGTGGACTTAAAGACTGTCACAACAAGTATATATTGAAAATACCCAGACTTAATAAAACCAAATATTTTATTAAAATTTAATAATAATTGAAAATAAATTTATTTCCAGAAACAAAATGACAAAAGAAATGAATAATGTGAAAGGAACAAGACAATCTTTAAAATTTACTACTTGTAAAATATAATAAGTTAATGTTTTACAAAATTTAGTTTATGGGTCCCTTTCCGGAAAGTTGTAAATCCCTAAATAACTGACTGCTTGACAGCTGATCAAAAGTAGTCAAAGTAAAGGCAATTTGACTCAGAACCTCTTTGAGAATACTTTGAATTCTATTCTAGACTTTTGCCTTAAAATTCAGTTAAATATTTTTAAATTGGTTTGAAACCCAGACTCAGAACCTCTTTAGGAATAATTAGAAATCTATTCCAGACTTTTGCCTTAAAATTCAGTTATGTATTTTTACAATTTAAGTCGATAGGTTAAGTGATAGATTAAACAACTCACAAATTAGTTGTTACACTAAAAAAAAAAAGAATTTAAAAACTCGAACTTAAATCAATCCGAAACGGTTGCAATAGTACAGTAAGAACGGGTTTTTATAAAACTAGAACGAAATACTTGATAAGCATTTTCGAGTCAAAGTGATAATACAAAGCACTAATTTTAAACAAGTAAGAAATTATAGTCGGGCAAGGCCGACCATATAATACCCTACAAAAAGTAAAATGTGATATAGTTTTCATAATAAAACATTTGAGTTGAATTGTTCTTTGGCCATTTATTGTTGAATAAAACTGTGGACATTTAATGCAAATTTTGAAGGGGGGCTATTTATAGGTGCTAGGCCCTATAATTATATAGTTCATGAGGGTCATCAAGGCTAGTATAGAACATGTTTATCAGCTTTTAAGTTTTATGAACTTAAAAGCCTTATTCGGCAGGTTCAGTTGTATGGGGGCTAGGTGAAATAATGGACCGATCTTAACCATTTCCAATAGACTTCGTCTCTGGGACAATAGAAGAACATATACCAAATTTTATTGAATTATTTTGCTGAATTGCTACCTGTAATTTGATTACAAGGACAGACAGATAAACGAATCAGAAAATTATTCTGTGACGATTGGTATACTTTTAAGTGGGTATAGGACCAATATTATTGTGCGTTACAAACATCAGTATAAAGCCAATATAACCTCCCCACTAAAGTGGTGTAGGGTATAACAATATATTAAGAATAATATAACATTTCTGTTTAATCATTTAATAACAATAGTTATTATCCAATTACATGTAATATTTTCCAAGAAACACAATTTATTTAAACTCTTTTTATAACAATTAATATTAAATAACTAAATAAATGACGTCAATATAATCATAACAAATTAATTAATTTATAAATTCAAACAAAAGCTAAACTTCGTCACCAATAAAACAAAATAAAAAAAGAACTTAATTCTTAAGTAATTACAAACAAAACACATTATTTATAAGAAACTTAGAAAAAATTCAAAATAAAAGGTGTTTTTTTAAACAAAAACACATTAAAATATACAAATGTGAAAACACCACAGCATTCTTTTAAATTATTTACTTAATAAAATCGTTAAATCAATCGTTAGTATTAAAAATTCATATTTGTATTTAGTTTTTAACTACAAATTTCCTTTAATTTACAACACACACGCACACAGACTCTCCTATTTTAGCTGTCAGACACTTGACCATTCATCTTTCTGCTAATGTTATGGAATTATAATGTAAACAATAACAATAACTTTCTTCTTGTTTATATCATTCAACATAAAATGATAACAAAACTAAATATCAAGCAATGAATAAAAACAAATGAAAAGGATTTTTAATGTTTCAAAATAAAATCTATTAAAAATATCTATTAATTGCTAAAAATTTATATTATTTTTAAGTTGAAAAACATGTATGACGTATTATATTTTATTGTTTATTGTTTTAAATGTTGAAAAGTGCTTAAGTGTGGACACATTTAAACAATCGCCTTATTTTACCAACTATTAAAAAAAAACAAAAATATCATTATGAATTATTATTGCAACAAAAATAATATTTTATCGAGGAAAACGTGTGTTCGCTGATATAAATACAGCTGTCCTATTAATAAATCATCAATAACCTGTTAATACTAGTATAATTAGGAGCGAAATTTTTGAAAATGCTTAAAAATAAGAAATTAATTATAATGTCGAAAATTTTGTAAAATTAACAGAAAAAATTTGCTATTTTCATAATATTTTACTAATTTTGGATTTGGCAATAATTGCACAAACTTAAATAAAATCAATTGGTCTCTTTACTATTATTGCGAATGAAGTGCGTTCTAACGAAAGAATTTGAAAGCATTTCGTTGTCGTTGTTATACAAGCTAGATTATAGAATACATTATATACTATGGGTTAGATTATAAAATAGACTATGTCTAGTCTATAGTCTAGTCTATAGTCTAGTCTATAGTCTAGTCTATAGTCTAGTCTATAGTCTAGTCTATAGTCTAGTCTATAGTCTAGTCTATAGTCTAGTCTATAGTCTAGTCTATAGTCTAGTCTATAGTCTAGTCTATAGTCTAGTCTATAGTCTAGTCTATAGTCTAGTCTATAGTCTAGTCTATAGTCTAGTCTATAGTCTAGTCTTTAGTCTAGTCTATAGTATAGTCTTTAGTCTAGTCTTTAGTTTAGTCTTTAGTTTAGTCTTTAGTTTAGTCTATAGTCTAGTTTATAGTCTAGTCTATATCCAATCTATAATGTAGTCTTTAGTCTATTATACAGTCTAGTCTATATTCTAGACTATAGACTGGACTAAACAATAAACTTTAGACTAGGCTATATACTAGACTATAGTCTAGTGTCGTCTACCATATAGGCTCGTCTTATGTCTAGTCTCTTCTGTAGTCTATGCTTTTTTATATTCAACTAGTTTCAGTACTCTTTCTAAAGTGCAATAAATTTGAACTATATACATTATAGATTAGGGTCATTGCGTAGAATATGAGAATTTAAAATTAGTTTAATTTTTTTATAATTTTCACAGCCAGTATAAAAGTTGATCATTAAAAATTATTTTATCTGATTCATAAATAAATTTCCAAAATTTAGTCCCAATAGTTTCACAAAAAAATGACATTATTATTATTCTATAAAAGTGTATTTGACATTTTAAAATGTTTAAATATAGAATCAATGTCATTCAACTGGAAACGATTTGTTTTCAAGAATTTTGTTTTTATTACTTTTTTGCCATATTATAAACAAATAGTAAATTTTTTTTGGAATATGTATGTAAATAAAATGAAATATTTGCAATATTAAACAAAATTTGCATGATAATTAAAACTGTCTAACAAAGAAAACATTTTGTTGATCACATGAAAAATTTAAATTTTCTTAAAAAAAAAACAAATTTTCATTTATTTTTCTTTAACAAAAAAATTTGTTTACCCCCATAAAAAAATTAGTTTTCGTTAATAATTCTTTGGCATATTAACAGAAAATGTTTTTTAAAATTTTAAGCACGTGCAATTTTGACTTTAAAAACCACTTAAACCACTTAATAAACATGCGATATTTCACACGACCAAAAAAAAAAAAAAATAATAATAAATAAACAATTACACATTCAGACAAACATAAATAACTACAAAAGATACAACTACAAACATTTTATTATAAAAAAGGTAGTAATTTAATAATGCAGTAGTAAATACATATAATTTTCGTTGAAAACAAGTTAATAAAATATTAAATGATTTCCAAAATATTAATGAACAAAAAAATCTGTTTTCAAAAAACGTACGAAACGAACGAAAGAAAAAAATACTACAAATTGTATGTTCAATTAAAGTACATGCCTCCTCCTACTACTAAATGACAGAGTTGCAATAGAATGCAGTCTATGGAAATATGCAAGACGAGTTGTCAAAATGATATTTGCGTTTTGCTAAAAACGCAATATGAACTTTAAGTTAACGGCGTTATTTTTCTCCATTTTATCATTTTATGCTGAATGACACTTTCATACATATATGTATGTAGAAGAAGACCACTATTTGCCTTTTTGTAATAACAACATAGTGTTGTTGTTACTTTTGAATGAAGATTTAATACATTTCAAACTCTGTTCTATCCAAAATATTTATTGTATTGTACAATGTATTATGGATGTCACGTGATTTATCAAAATAAAAACGATTTTTTTTGGTAGTGTTTTTGTTGTTTGACTTAATTTAAAGTAAATTGTTGTTGTTGTGTTGACAAATGTTTTCGGTTTAATTTATTTATATTCCATACCTTCCTTTTTCGTCTTATGTACAATTAAACAAAAAAAAAAACAATTCGTTTATTATACCTTAAATGTTGTTAAATGATTGTATTTTTGACAAATATTTAATGATTTATTTTTATTAATGCTACAATTGAAATGATTCTTTTGTTATTGTTTTCTTTAATGTAAATAATTTAACGCATACCAAGAAGAAATATGCAATTTGACAGGTAAACATATTAATTTGATTTGTATCTTTGTTTTCTTTTATTGCATTTGTCTTTTTTACACAACCCCAGTAATCTAGAGGAGAGATAATTTAAACTTATTTGTTTCTACATAATATAGAATATAACCCGCTTGAACATATTTGTCTAATTCAAATATAGTCTTGTAATTTGTAACGTTTAATACAGAATAACTGCACAGAAATTGTATTTTTATTGCTAAAAAACCCGAGAAAAAAATAGAGGCAAAAAACATCTTCTATATTTATTAATATGCAATGGGGAGGGTATTATGTGTTTCTGCTGAAGTTTGTAACACCCAAAAATATTGGTCCTAGACCCACCTTAAAGTATACCAATCGCCTCAGAATCACTTTCTGAGTCGATTTAGATATGTCCGTCCGTCCGTTTGTCTGTGTGTCCATGTAAACCTTGTGCGCACGCTACAGGTCGCAATTTTGAAGATAATTTGATGAAATTTGGCACATACTCCTCTTTTGGTTCAAGATCGATCGCTATTGAAAATGGCTGAAATCGGTCCATTATTTCTCCTAGCCCCCATACAACCGTACCCCCCGTTCTCACAATTACGTTAAATGTTTTATAATGTCAACATAAATCAGCAAAAATTCGTTTTATAGAACAAAAAATGACAATACTAATTTTTATAGAGATCGGGCCTCATTTGATGTAGACGTAAATTCATTTACCAAAATTTATAAGGATAGGCCCACATTTACCCCTTTTCCCCTATGAGCAATCTTGTAGATAATCTCTTTTTTGTCAACAATAAGTAAAAAATTTCACAATAAAACAAATTAAATGCTTTATATAAAAAATCCACAATTTTAACATACTGACTGGTGTAGGGTATCATATGGTCGGCAATGTCCGACTATAAATTTATACTTGTTTTTAAATTTATTTCATTAAAAAGCACATTTTTTCACTTTTGTTTTCTTTATGAAATTATGTTTCTTCTATTTTATCTTATAAATTCAACATTCACCTGAGAATGATAGTTTGACATTGAATACGAAATAAACATATGAAAAACTGACGTTAGCGTATACGTACTTTTTTAATCGAAACTTTGCAATAAGAAAAAAAGTTTCATCCTAAAAGTGAGCTGAGTAAACTAATTTATGGTTGTAAAAATATCTGTTACCTAATAAAGGCCTTCATTAATGCGTAAACCTATATTTTGAATAAATCCCATCAACCAGAAACTAACTAACTGCATTCTTAATTGAAAAGGAACGTATAGCACTTTCAGAATTAATAGATCATTTACTGAAAAAAATAATTAAATAATATGAACTCAAATCAATTTGAAACAGTTTCAGAAGTACAGTAGGTACAGTTTTCATTTGAACGACTTCTGTAGCAGTTGTCAAAATGAAAATGAAGATAATACTATGTATGCTTCGGTTGGTCTACTTAAGCGATTTGTTCGAATTATGGAATGTTCTATTAGAATGTCTAATGGCGTTCCTAAATTGAACAAAATGAATGTGAACTTCGAATTCTTGCTAAAGGCTACACCCTTAAAAGGCATGCTGAATTATGTCAAGATATCGTCAACTTCCCAGCAAAATCTTTACTTACTAGGTAAGTAGGCAAGAGATATTGGAGAAAAGTGTAAGTAATTACTTATTTTTGTTCAAAAAATAACTGGTTACAAAGCTGCTTACCAGACTTTTCCAGATTTAAAACTGGTTTTATAGTTATTTTTTATGTTAGCTACTCTATTCTCTTACTTAATGCCCCATTAAAAAATTTCACATCAGCGTTCCCATGACAATTGGATCATCGCTCCGGAACGACCCGATTCTCAATCGGCCAAAGATTGTTAACTCAGCAACAGCTGTATCAACCCGAAGTTGTTGTCCCAAAGAAGTACATCCAGTTAGAGCCAACCTGTTACAACAACAACAGGGGAATTTTTTTCACTACAAAGAAGTTAGGGTAAAAGTACATATTTTACGTAAAACTATGATTGGCGATAGAGGTGAATATGTATGAATATTAGAAATGAATCTATCAAATACGAATTGAGCTTAAAATAATTCAATATTTTGCATTTCTAAATCAATATCATTTGATTTCATTTTAACTCAAATACATTTGAAAAAAATAATATTGATTTAGGAATGCAAAATATTGAATTTATCTCAATACTTTTGAGTATTAACCGTTATAGAATAGTCAAAGTTGATTATTTCTATAACGTTATTTTATCGGTGAAGGTAATATAGCTTAGAGGTAACGGAAGCAAAAATTTATTTTAAATTTTTAGATTTTGATGTGTGTGTGTTTTTTTGTATATTATTCAACTAAAAATATTTCTCTCTTAACCTTCCTTGCCTACTATTTTTGGAATACCCTAATTTTCAAAATATATATTTTTTTTAAGTTAATAATAATAATGTTAAAAATAAACAAATTTTAACATTCAATTCAGGTGATAGTAGAGTCATAAAAAGCCGATATTTTCAGAAACAAAAAGTCATAAAAATACCAATATTGTCATCAAAACAAAATAAACCAAGTCAAAGCAATAATAATTTAATAATAAAAGCTATAAAAATCCCAAAACCTAGAAAAAAATGTAATTGAATTTAAACTATATTTAGACAAACAATTGACTAAAAATAAGTTGCAAAATATTTTCTAGATATTTCTAAAATCTATGAATTTCTTTTAGTCAAAGTCCATAAGATTTAAAACTTAATTGTTTACTACTTTTATATTTAATATTTTGCAATCTATTGTTTTTATTTGGTTTGTGATCTACCACAATAATTCATGGTTTGGGATTTTTTGTTATTTTTTTTCAAATGTCGTTAAATCTTGAATGAAACAAATAAAATCTACATATATGCATTAGTTGTTTTATAAATAAAAATGTTATTATATTAAAAAAAATATTCTTAATCGATTTTCAAATTCTTTTTATAAAGGTTTTAGTTTCCGTGAAACGGTTTTATTGGCTTTTGACATTTAGGCGTTTTTTATACATAAATGAACTTTGGTAACACTGTGCTTGTAAGTCACACATGTTTAGGAAGCTTGTTAACTGTAATTGTTCTTGTAAAAATTTTAATTTTAAAAGGGGAAAAACTTTACTTTAATATATTCATTTCTTTTGCAAAAGATTTTAAATTTATTTAAATGTTTAACTATAAAGTTTCAAAAGTTTATAAAATGTATATTTTTAGTTTAGTTTTTGTTATACAAAATTTTTAATTATATTATTTTTAATAATACATATTTTATAAATAAATTTACATTTAAGTCTTTTTGTTTTATTTTATATTCATTTTAGGTTTCAGACAGAAAAACTGGTTTCTAAATGTTTTGTTTTTTTACAGTCTGCTAAAACACTGGATTACTCATCACAGCACAATGGGAACGATTGTTAAATAAACGGCCTTAAGCCAGAGGTCCACACTACGCGTCTTCGCGTCAAAGCATTACGTGCTTCTCATACCACCTTCCCGTTCTACGCTTCAAGTTACCTGCAACTCTTCTTAAGCGTACATTTTTGGTTTTATTTTTTTAAAAATTTACCGTTTTTCTACAGCTTTAATTAAATTTTTCATTATTAAACACATACACATTAAATAAACAATATAAAAAGTCAAAATCAGCTGACATGACTTCTTGCGCCGCTTGTGACGCTTATGAAAGTAGAAAGTAGATCTACTTTAACCATTCTACGCGTCAAGGCATTCTACGCTTTTGTACTTGTAACTTTCAACATACAAATACATTGATTCTATTTTTTTTGGCAGACGCGTAGAATGCGAGAAAGCGTAGAACGCATGATGTGGACCTCCAGCTTTAGAAATTAGTACAAATTTAAAGATCGGATAATAGAAAATAAGTTGAAAGATATTAGTTTTAAACATATGTTGTTGATTTTTCAAAGTTGTATTTTTTAACATTTAATGTATATATTTATTACAGCATATCGGTACATGATTTCGTATAGCACCCATACAAGTGGCTTTATCAAAAACACCCCAACAGTCCCCAGTACCCCTACTTAAGATGCCCTTTAGAAAATGACTTTAACGTTAATAACTGGCTTACAAATAGGAGCAAAGCGATAGATTTCGGCATAAATATGAGCCAAAATCTCTCTACAGAATTGTATAAGAATTGGTCCATAATTGGCTCGCCTGGCTGTTTTTGAATCTTTAAATTAAACATTCAGAGTGGGTTTTTGAGTTGGCAAGACAAATGCCAATTAATAATCAGATTAGTTAATCTAAAAATAAATTGATTCTCATGTTTATTCTATTTGATGTTTTTGAGTACTAGATTAAACTTAGCAGTGTTGCCATACAAAACAACAAAAAATGTCACTTTTTGTTATCAAAACAATGCATGTTTTATAAAAAAGAAGAAGACAAGTAGGTGTTATATGAAAACTTAGATCAAACATTTTAATAATTATTTTAATAAAAATTGTATTAATTTTTTGGCATCAGCTGTTTACACTTTTGCATTTTTTGCTCAAGTTTAAACCCCATCTCCATTGGGCGCTTAAACTAGCAGACAAAATTATCTGATTGAAAATTCAAAAACAATTTTCGAAGATTTTAATTTAATCCCTAATCCTTCACCTAAAGATTACCGCTCAGAGTCCTGAGTAAATAAAAATCTGTAGGAAATGATTTTCTGTACTCATTCGTTCTCTACTTTTTGGTTTTTATGCAATATTGAACGCAGAAACATTTCATAATCCAAACAGGATTTTGGATTTTGAAATTTATAAGAGTTTATAAGTTTATAAGTTTTTGGAACTTCTTGTTTTTCAAACGGTACATTTTTAATATTTTGCAATATTGAACCTTGAACTTTTTTGTACTTTTTATCATTTTATTATAACTTTTTTTTGTCCAATTCACAGCCCAATGCAGTAGATATGTATTTTTTGTATTATTTTACATTAATTTAAATTTTTTTTAAGAAAAATCGTATAATTTATTTTTGTTATTCGTTTGTTTATTTCTTTTGTTCTCAATATCAAACTATCATTCTCATGTGAATGCCCAAACAGAAGTTCAAACAGAAGAAGAAACGTAAACAATAGTAAAAAAAAAGTGCTTAATAGTGAAATAAAATTCAAAAAATAATTGATATTAGAGGATTAATTAATTTATTTTTTCAATTCCATTGCATTTGAATAAATATTAAAGACTTTTTCTTGTTTTTTTACTACATGGCTTTGTTTACAATATAAAAATAAAATTGATAGTTCACGAGCAGATAACAAAATTGTTCATTTTATTCAAAGAAACAAAATACAGGACCACTTGTTAATAAAACAAATAAATATTAACATAAATTTTAAAACTTATAAAATTAACTTACACTTTATACCAAATTGTTAATAACTCCATATTTTCTTTAAAGACTATTATGGTACTAACCTGAAAATAGAGAAAAAACAGATTTATTATTAAGAAAATTATTGCATCACAAATTTATTAAATTATTATAAAAGAAAAACATTTTTCATTCTAAAAGAAAATAAATTGTGTGTACGTCAAACTAAAAGAACAAATGCATCGTATAGAAAAATTAAATAAAATCAAACAAAATAAATTATTTTTAATAAAATACGACAGCAAACGAAAGAAATGAGGGCACCACAACCAATCGAAATATATACAACTAATCGAGAGCCTTGAACATTAATTAGACTAAATTGCCGGGGAATAGAATGTTTAAAGCATGATATGACAGTTTTTAACACTTTGATTTGATCAAAAATTTAACCTTTTTGAATACTTTATCATTAAAAAAGACAGAAGTTTCACTTTTAAAGTGTTCGCTTTAGGGCTCGAAGGACCTTAATTAACAGAATTTAAATTTATAATTTAACATTGTCCTAATGCAATTTAACTAATTATTTTAAACTTTAGCAATTTTTCAATGTTTCTATTAAACGCTTTTGTTATTTATTTAAACCCATATTTCATCTTGTAATTTAATAAATCTTGATCTCTAATTAAACTTAGCTTAAATCTTAGCTAATGTAGATTATAGTTACAGTGTTTTGTAATAATTATTGATTAATTAATTTTTTTTTTGCAATAAGTATTAATATTAATAGCTAATTTTATTTGCAATATTTTTAAACATAAATAATAATTTATTATGAAATCTTATAAATAAAATGCAATGGGGGTTAAATGATCACTTTAATTATATTTAGATTACAATATTATCAATTGTTAATATAAAATCTATAGATAGAAGCAAAAAACACCTAAGTTGACTAAAGCACAAATTAAGTTAAATATTGTGATATTTCACTTGGTTTTAAAAAAGACATTTTATCAATTTAGGCTATTTTATTTAGAAACTAATGTGAATAATAATATGAATAAAATACACGAGTATAATGTTATAAAAAAGGAAAAGAATTATCAGAAAGCATAATTTGTAAACAATGGTCGCCTGATCTACTTCATATCTATGTTCATTTGTTTATTATTTAATCTACTGATAAAAATTGCAGACATCTAAACTAAGAAAAAGTAGATTATCTGAAAAAAAAACAACTTTGCACACGATATTTATACCCGACACACTCTATTTATACAATAGTGTCACTACAGAGATAAAACATATACAGAGATCGGCTAAGAACCATATATCTCAAAGAATTGTTGATAAATGATCTCCTAGTACCAAAAATTATGTATCTATCTATCTATCTATCTATCTATCTATCTATCTATCTATCTATCTATCTATCTATCTATCTATCTATCTATCTATCAATCTATTTATCTATCTATTTATCTATCTATCTATCTATCTATCTATCTATCTATCCATCCATCTATCTATCCATCTATCTATCTATCTATCTATCTATCTATCTATCTATCTATCTATCTATCTATCTATCTATCTATCTATCTATCTATCTATCTATCTATCTATCTATCTATCTATCTATCTATCTATCTACCTAACTAACTACTAACTAACTCGAACTGTTTTAACACTGACTATTGATCATTAGCATCATATTTACATCTTAACCGATGGAATGGCTTCCATTGAGACGGTTTACGTATTCGGTAAACCAAAACACTCACGAAAAACACACAACACAGCAACTTATTTCTCATGGACAGTCCTACTGTCACTCCTCTGTGATGTATCTGCTGTCTCAGTAACATCACCAATTCTATCCCAAAAAATATGTTAAAAACATTTTTTCTAATGTTTCACCTGGTAAAGTAGTAAATTTGACTTATTATCTTAATTATTATTAAGAACAATAATTATGTTATGAAAAACGCAAATTTATATAAAAAATAAGAACTATTCAAGCATTTAACAAAAATACTATTTAGTATGATATTTTTGACTTAAGTTAGATTGTGTGGTTGTTGCTATTTTTGTCTTAATAACGTACCATTTAGTACCAGTAGTAGTATTTTTATTTCGTTTAAAAAAATTTGGCATATTTCGTACATAAATAAATAAACAAAACAAAAAAAGAAAGAAGAAAAAAAACATAATAAGATATTAATAAAAAACAAAATTATAATAAAATATTTTATTAGAGTAACATAGCGATTATATGATTTGTTTAATCAAAAAAAAGGGGGCTTGTCTCAGACAACAGTTAAATATAAAAATAATGGAAATTTTCCATTTCATTTTAAAGAATTTAAAAAAATCTTTAATATAAAACTACATATGAAAACGACAGTTACTCTTCTTATAAAGAGTCACAAGTAGAACCGGAACATGCCACTAAAATCTAGTATATTCACTAGTTCATCTATGAACTAGTTACATGTGAAAATGACAGTTGTCCTTCTTATAAAGAGTAATAAGTAAAAGCAGAACATACCACTAAAAACTAGTCTATTCACTAGTTCTGCAGGCATACAGTGGAACTCTAATTAAAAAGGCCTAGATACATTTTTAAAATTTGGAATCCATTCACTAAAGTAATTAGTAAACCTCCATATTGGACGTGTCATAACAGCGGCTTTATTTACAAAAAAATATTATGTCATTTAAGAGAGCAATCTGTGAACTTCTTTGAGGATATCTTAACCTGAAGCTACCTAATACTGAGTCATTAAAAAGAGTATTTTAGTTACAGAATTTAAAATCTGTTGACCTGTGTTATTATAGTTTATATGTATAAACGTTTTACGACTCTATTACATACATATCTAGTTATAACAAATAATGATGATATTTCATTTTAATTTTGTTTTGACTTTCAGTTTTTGCGTGTACCACCGATACACATGAGATTTCATTACTCAAGCGCAACAATGTGAATAAATTTTCTATCAAAAAAATACCCCATTATAAATGAAGGCTGGTCTTCCTCAGTACTCCGCCGATTGTCATAAAAAACCTGAAATTAACATTAACTTAAAAATGTACTGAGCATAAATTTAAAGGTAATAAAACTAAATTGTTTTAAATTAGAAAACATTTTCTTAAGTTCAATAGTTTGTTTTTCGAGGTATTAAGGGGATTTTATTTTTTGTCTGAAATACTCATATCAGTAGTTCTTAATCAAGTGCGAATGAAGTAAATAATTAGGTTTTTATTTGAAATTCTGCCTCTTAGAATCGCAATAGCCCAGATAATGTATAGACATTTTTTTTGGCATAATTTTGTAATTTAAAAAACTTTGAATGTTTTTTTTAAATTTCAAAGATTTTACCGGCTTTTTGGGGGTAAATCCACTTAAAACCGCTTATTTAGTTTTTTTGTTATCTCAAAATTATGTTGTGACGGTCTAGCGTTTAATTTATACATGCGCGCGACAAAAAATTATCAAATTTTGACAAAACTACATTTATATTTAAGTTCTTTTTAACCCTTTTAGTGTGAAAATATTGACAAAGATTTGAAATTAAAATAGTACAGGAATAGAATTTTCAAAAATTAAAAGATAGATAGATAGATAGATAGATAGATAGATAGATAGATAGATAGATAGATAGATAGATAGATAGATAGATAGATAGATAGATAGATAGATAGATAGATAGATAGATAGATAGATAGATAGATAGATAGATAGATAGATAGATAGATAGATAGATAGATAGATAGATAGATAGATAGATAGATAGATAGATAGATAGATAGATAGATAGATAGATAGATAGATAGATAGATAGGTAGGTAGGTAGGTAGGTAGTTACTGAAATAGTTAGTTATTCAGTTAGCTAGTTAGTTATCAAAATAGTTATTTAAATAGTTAGTTAGTTAGTTAGTTAGTTAGTTAGTTAGTTAGTTAGTTAGTAGTTAGTTAGTTAGTTAGTTAGTTAGTTAGTTAGTTAGTTAGTTAGTTAGTTAGTTAGATAGTTAGTTAGTTAGTTAGTTGGTTAGTTAGTTAGTTGGTTAGTTAGTTGGTTAGTTAGTTAGTTAGTTAGTTAGTTAGTTGGTTAGTTAGTTAATTAGTTAGTTAGTTAGTTAGTTAGTTAGTTAGTTAGTTAGTTACTTACTTGCTTAGTTAGTTAGTTAGTTAGATAGTTAGTTAGTTAGTTAGTTAGTTAGTTAGTTAGTTAGTTAGTTAGTTAGTTAGTTAGTTAGTTAGTCAGTCAGTCAGTTAGTTAGTTAGTTAGTTAGTTAGTAAATTAATTCGAACATTATCTGGATGGACAACTAGTTAATGACACATTTTTTTCTATTTAGCAAGGGTTAAGAAAGTTTGCCAATTCACATAAATCTATTAATTTTTCTGTTACTACTGACAAATCTCTAATCGGTTGGTGCAAGTACTTGAACCATTTATAATTATTAACACATTTATAAGTATCAATTACGTACAAATGGACTAAGATCAGTGCTTGAAAAAAATATAAATTCGAATTTCTAATAAAAACAAAATAGTAAAGCAAGAAAAAAATATCAAAATTTTCTAAACGAAAATCCAGCACAGCAATAAAAAAAAATTCATTTCCAAACCCTGTAAATTGAATAATACCTCAACAAAACAAAAAAAAACTCTAATTACTGTTTACGACACCTCCGAAAAACCAAAATACTAGTTGCCAAGAAATGATAAAGAGTAATATTGTATATAATTTTTATATTTGTATAAACAAACATTATTTTTGTTTTCTTTTTTTTACAAATCTAGTATAACAGAATCGAGAAAAAATGGTATGATCGCAAATATAAACAAACAAAACAAAAAAAAAAAAAAACTTTAATAAAATTAAACACAAACAAATACGAATAATAACAATTGAAGAAGGCAGGAACATCAATAATTACGACGGCTTCGAATTTTATTTTATGATCGTCTACATTTAATTGTTTGCGAAGGTTCTACTCTATGTATAGAGAAAATGTTAAATTGTGTATTTTTATAAATTATTTTGGCAAAATATAATAATAACAATAAATTAATACATACACATACAAATATATATGTATTTGTATATACAATCTGGAAACATGTTAATAATGAATAATTAAGTGTAGTTGGACAGTTATAATAAATTATTATATTTTGGCAATAAATTTGCAACGATATCAAAAGAAATGTTGAAAGCATACAAATTAAGCTTGTTTAAACATGATTCTTTTAAGTTATACATTAATGATTATAATTTAATTAAGACAATCTATACATGTGTTTGAAACTAAGAAAAATTTTATTGTTTTCTTTTTCGCAAATTATAAAAACGACAGTTGATGAAAACCAGACAAGAATCAGAACAGTATAGACTATAGTGTAGATTGTAGACTAGAATATAGACTAAACTATAGACTAGACTATAGACTAGACGATAGACTAGACCATAGACTAGACGATATACTAGACTATAAACTAGGCTAGAGTCTAGACTATAGACTAGACTATAGGCTAGTGTATAGACTACACTATAGACTAGTCTATAGACTAGACTATAGACTAGTCTATAGACTAGCCTATAGACCAGATTATATACTAGACTATAGACCAGATAATAGATTATATTAGATTATTATAGACTAGACTATAGACCAGATTATAGACTAGACTATAGACAAGACTATAGACTAGACTATAGGCTAGACTATAGACTAGACGATAGACTAGACGATAGACTAGACGATGGACTAGACTATAAACTAGACTATAGACTTGAATATAGACTAGACTATAGACTAGACTATAGACTAGACTATAGACTAGACTATAGACTAGACTATAGACTAGACTATAGACTAGACTATAGACTAGACTATAGACTAGACTATAGACTAGACTATAGACTAGACTATAGACTAGACTATAGACTAGACTATAGACTAGACTATAGACTAGACTATAGACTAGACTATAGACTAGACTATAGACTAGACTATAGACTGAATTTTCATAAATTCGCATATTTTCATATTAAAAATTCAAATCAATCACATTCCTAATCTCAAACTCAAGTACTCTGCAGCACTTTACAGCTAAGGAAGGTCACAAATCAAAAAAAAAAAAAAAAACAAGTAGTGGATGACATGCAAAAAAACAAAAACTAAAAATAAAACATAAAACCGATCAAAGATATTTAGTACAATAAGTTAGGAATACGATAACAGTAGCTATTTAGTTGGGTTTACAGTTATTTACTCATACGCAACGACTATCTCTAGTTTATACCTTACCCAATAGGCTATTGACCGATATGTTATATTTGTTTGCTTCACAACTCACTTATTATCTTTCTCTATCTAACAGTTGAAAAGGGTAAATTGAAAGGTGACAACACTAAATATTTACACACATACTTTGGTATAAAAAAATGTACATATTCGTACGTAGAATGTGTGTAATTATTTACAAGTTATCAGTTTTATTAATACACAATTTTATATTTTGGCTAACAACAATATAGTTTTTTTTTTATAGATTTTCTATAAATGTTTCAAGTTACTCTATGTTTGCGGGAAAAAAACCTATGAAAATGAAAACGCTTAATTAGCAGCTCTAAAATAAACAAACGAACGAACGAACACACCTAATATGTATTTTCTTTTTCAATAATGATATTTGAATTTTGAACTATTGTTTAATACTTAATTGATATTTTAATTATTAAATAATAAAGTAAATATGAACAATTATGTTTATTTAAGCATATAAACTGAAATTTGAGTAGTAGTGTATTTTAGTGTTTATTTTAATCTTCCAAATTGTTTTAATAATATATTTTATAAATTAAATTTTTAAATTTTGCAAATAGTAAACTTTGTTTTGAATTAGTAGAGACACAAACCATCACCTCTATCGCCAATCAACATTTTACTTGAATTATATTTCATTTTCACTTTTTTCGTTCACTTACATGTTTGACATCAATAAAATTCCCCTGTTTCGAAATTTTCTAATGGAATTTTGAAAACAATAAACAGGTGTTACATACAAAATTAACTATTGTGAATGAAATGTTCATAGCAAGTTCACGATAGCAATTTCCCCTTTTAGGGAAATGAAAATATCAAGGGAACAAACATTTCACTTCTGTTGGCGCTAAAAAATGAAATTCGATTGGCCCATATTTTTTCTCTATAGTTATCTAATGATTGTATTTAGTTTTAAACTAAATTCTCTGGACTAAATTAGACAAAAACCCTTATCTAATAAAAGATATATAGATAATCGCCAATAGAAGTGAAAATTTTGTTCCCTTTAAATTTTTATTTCCCTCAAAAGGAAAATTGCTATCGTGAACTTGTTGTGAACAACTCATTCACAATAGTTGATTTTGTATGGAACAGCTGTTCAATGTTTACAAAATTCCATCAACAAATTTGACAACAGGATTTTTTTCACGACAAAAAAGTAAGTGAACAAAAAAAGTGAAAAAGGAAACATATTTCACGTGAAATGATGATTGGCGATAGGGGTGATAATTAACAATTCTGTCTAAAAAAAAAAAAAATAATTACAATTTGATCGCGTCATTCAGTTGCAATACTCAAGTCAACAATCCCATTGATATAAAATAACAAGTTTAAAATAAATCTTTCACTAAAATATTTAATTCGAAAAATAAAACAAAGCTAAATTTACTTAAAAATAGAATAATTAATTAAAGTACATAACCAAAGTACGTACTAAAAGTGCCAAAATAAAACAAATATTAGAATCATTACATATACAAACTGACCTACTATAAAAAATGTTACAGTTCTATGTATTGGCCGATACTTAGATACCCTTCAAAAGTCAATATGTATTTTAATACCGGAAAATCAAAAAAAAACTTTGGATTAGCTTTTCATACCATCAAGACCCTACGTGTTTAATTTTATGTTTTAAGGATTTATATTTAAAAGAATCAAAAAAATACATGTTCAAGAACGAAAAAGTACCAAAAAAGTTATTCTTATAAATATTTCTTCTCGTAGGATATTGATAAAGTCACAAAGGAACCAATTGAATGACGAGAAAGTATCTGAAACTCTCATAGATATTTAAATTTAATCAGGGGAATTTTTTCACTTTTTAAAGATTTTCATTCAATTAGTTAAAATTTTTTTCATTCGGTATGTTGTGAGTTTTATTTTGCGTTTATACATTTAATTGTTCAATTCACAATTGATGTCGTATAGTTGTAGCGTTGTAAGTCATAAAAATTTTTCAAATAAAATTTTTGAAAACAAAAGCAAATCAAAGTTCGGGAACGAAATAGTACAAAAAAGAAACCTTTTCATTTACTCTATACTGTTAAATGTAATGTTTCTATGTTCACTGTAATAAATAATTCAAAAAGTACCTTTTGAAAAAAGAAAAACGTACCAAAATGTGTCCTTTTGTAGGTCTACTACAGGCTCTACTTGCATAATTTCCTGTTTTTTATGTTCAATACCTTAGAAAACTTAAAAAGTAACAATAGGCGAAAAAGTACTAAAAATAGTCCTTGGCACTAAAGTTACTAATAACATCCCATTAGAATGTTTAATTTCTAAAATTTAGATTTCTATAGTTGAAACGAAAAGTCGAGCTTTCGACTTTTTGCTTTTAGTTAAAAGACGACTTTTTTCATTTTATGATAAATCGATTTTTCGACTTTTTTCATTTAATTAAAAGGCAACATTTAGACTTTTCGTATTTTAGTATTTTATTAATAGTCGAGTTTTTTCGACTTTTTTCAACTTTTTCCTACTTTTCAACTTTTTTGACTATTTTTTTACTATTTTCGAGTTTTTTTGACTATTTATTTTGACTTTTATTCACTTTTTTTTTTTGTAATTTTCGACTATTTTTGACTTTTTTCTACTATTTTCGAGTTTTCGACTTTTTTTGGACTTTTTTCGACTTTCCGACTTTTTTCGACTTTTATTTATAAAGTAGACTTTTCGACTTTTTTCACAGACGATAGTCGTGTTATCGACTTTTTTGGAGCAAAATAGTCGACTTTTCTTTTCGACTTTTTTCGGCAAAAAGTCGATTGTTCGATTATACTTTCTTTTTGTCAAATTATGCTCAAAAAAGGGATCTTCTCGAAAGAAATTCTAAAAGAATTATTATAGATTCGGATTTAGCAGATATCAAGGATTTTAACACACACGGGGACGAACATGTCAAAATCGACTACTCTATATATGAGGACTCAAAAGTAGTGAAATTTTTGTTCCCCACGAAGGAGAAATTGCTAACTTGTTCTAGATAATTCATTCACAATAGTTGATTCTGTATGCAACAGCTGTACATTGTTTACAAAAATTTCATATCAAAAAAGTTATTGAAAGAGAAAAGTTAAAAACTAACATATTTAACGTGAAATGGCGGTAGAAGGTACAAAAAGAATGACAAACCTATAGATACCCTCCTCGCGAAACTGAAGGGTATAAAAATGTATTAACCAAAATCCAAATTAAAAAGATCATTTTTTCCTTTTTAGTATTAAATTTACAATGAATAAGATTTATTGTTAAACAAATCAACTGCGCAAAATCGAAAAAAGTAAATAAAATAGATATATATATAAATATACAGTGAAATAAATCTATATATATGTGTATACTACATATAATAAATATATAACGATCATAAAATGTTTGTTTAAACGAAAAGAGAGTAAATTAATAATGGTTTAACAACTCATTAACAGACTAATGTGAAAAAATATTTCATTTTTGTTTTTCTTGTACAACTTATTCATTAAATGTATTAAAAATTGTACATTAAACATTTAAGTTTGCATATAAATTGTAAATTTTTGCACTTTGTATGGTGGGTCTTCTTATAATTTTTTTCTCTAAATATCATTGCGTATTCATTTGATTATATATTTGATTGCAATTGCATTTTTAATTTGTTGTGTCTGCTAGACACAAAAATTAAAAATTTGTAATTTGTATTTAGAAAAACAGATATAATTTGTTATTTTTATTTATTTAAAACCTTTTGAATATTTATAATGTTTTGACGCAAAAATACTTTTTTAAATGTAAACATAACTTTTAATTAATTAAGTTGGGCAACACTTTTTTGTAGTGGGTGAAACACTTGTTTACTTATAAATTGATATTGACGATGTAATAATTTATAGATTAGTATATCTACTAACCTAGCTAATTGACTTAGTATATGGACTTGTCTATAGACCAAACTATTGACTATTATATTGATTAGTTTTTCGACTAACCTATTGCCAAGTATATGTACTAGCATATTTACTTCTCTATGGAATAGAATATTGTCATGTCTATGGACTAGGCTATTGACTAGTCTATAGCATATTGGCAAAATTTTTGACTAGCACATTAACAATTAAAAAGTCTAACGACTAGGCTATTGACTTGTCTTGTCGTTAGAATGACTTCAGATGTAGTAAATTTGAAATCAAATAAAAAGAACATCCCTCCTATGACAAGAGTTAAATCATCACTTCTTCACGTCTTTTTCAGTACTTCCATGGAGTAAATTCTACTTATTGTTTGCTTGTCTGTGAACGATACTGCTGGACTAGTATGTATATAGACTATTGACTTGTCTATGGACTAGCTTATTGAACTGTATATATATTACCCTATTGAACTTTCTGTGGACTATTCTTCTGACAAGTCTATGGACTTGTTTCTTTTATATTCTATATACTAATCTGTGGACTATACTAATGACGAATCTATTGACTTCCAAATGAATTAGTCTGTGAACTATTCTTCTGGACTAGTATGTCTGTAAACTATGGACTAGACTATTGACTCGTTTATGGACTAGACTATTGACTTGTCTATGGACTAGCTTATTGAACAGTCTATGAACTATTATTTTGACAAGTCTATGGACTAGTCTATTGTGAATTCTTAAGACTAATCAGTAAACTATATTATTGACTAATCTACTAACTTGTATAATGATTAGTCTGTTGTATAGTTAGTGAACTTGTCTATGGACAAGCTTATTGAACAGTCTATATATTACCCTATTGAACTGTCTGTGGACTATTCTTTTGACAAGTCTATGGACTTGTTTATTTTATATTCTAGATACTATACTATTGACGAATTTATTGACTTCTAAATGGATTAGTCTGATGTATAGTCTGTGAACTATTATGCTGGACTATTATGTCTGTAAACTATTGACTTGTCTATGGACTAGCTTATTGAAGAATCTATGAACTATTGTTTTAACAAGTCAATGGACTAGTCTATTGTGAGTTCTTAAGACTAATCTGTGAACTTTATTATTGACTAATATACTGACTTGTAAAATCATTAGTCTGTTGTATAGTTAGTGAACTATTCTTCTGGATTATTCAATCTAAGATTTGTATCTTCTACGATTTATATTAATTTCCATTAAATTTCTATTTTTCTTTTGATAAGGAACTATTGTATTAAAGTTTAAATCTAATCATAGTTAAAATTCTCTTGCTAGATTTATTAACAATTACCATATCTTAATAAACAATTTAAATATAATAACTTAATTAATATAACAATTAGACAAATACAATTATTCTAACTTAATAATAGATGTAAAACACAAACTAGGAACTTTATTTCCAGATAAATCATATTAAAATATTAGAAATAAATCTAATTTCCGGCTTTAAAAAAAAACTAGACATTCCTCTTTCACAATCTCTAAAGAAAACATTTCTCAATTAAACGTATCAGAGTAATATATTATGTTTAAAGTCCAAGGAATTTTAGTTTGACGTAAACAAACATTAAAAAACAATTGTAATTAAACATTATGAAACTCTTAGAATTGAGAGAGGAGTGTTAAGTTGTAATAAATTTGTCATATAAGTAGTTGTAGTAGTACAATAACTGTCAATATTATTCATTTATAATAAGTTGTTTAGATATTGAAATTTTTTTAAATAGAAATTAAATCCATTTATTTATTTAATTTCAATTCCAGTTAATTTTGGAAATTAAATAAAATGATTTATTTATAAAATATTATGATAACATCAAAGAAAAAACTAAATAAAACAATTAAACTGAGTTTGAAAATTATTGTTTACAAAATATTCATATGAATCACATTAGGGGTATTCACTAAACACAATGACAACATGAAACTCGAACTTTTTATTTATATGACAACTTTTCTTCTCTCTAGGATCTATACAAATATTAGTTTAAGTTTTTTATTTAAATATCAAAAAATTTTAATAAATTTATATTTATTAATCAACTGCAGCTAACTGCAAACATAATATGAAAAGGAATTTCCGTTTTTCTCATTTGTTTGAGAAGATGTAACGCGATACGTTATGCATTTCTGTAACTAATTACAAACAATCTGAATTGCTTGATCTGTTGTTGTCGATATTTTTTTTAATTTATTTTACCTGTTTGTTCTATTAACGTTGTATTTTAAATTGTTTTTATATAAGAAATGGAAAAACCAAAAAAAAACGTAATCGTTTTGTTTTTGCCATTTTCATTTCATTTTGTTTTTTTGTGTTTAGTTTTGCTAATACAAGTTAAACTATTGTTAAAAACGTATAATTCTAACTAACGCCAGTAGCAGAGAATATGTATGAATATGTTTAATTTTTTAAACAAAAGTAAAAAGTAAAATCTCATACGTACGACTGACTAACTGTCTGTACATGTAATAAAAAAAAAATATCGCGTGTAATTGTCATACAGACAGTAAGTACTAGTTATACGCCGCTTAATAGTCATCCGACACCAAAAAATGTCTATATGAGTAAAAATTTGAAATGAGTGTAAACGGAAATAAAAATCGACTTAAAGAAACCTTACACTTTAATAAATTGTTTAAAGGTCTTGTTAGTCTTGTCTATAGTCTAGTCTATAGTCTACTCTATAGTCTAGTCTATAGTCTAGTCTATAGTCTAGTCTATAGTCTAGTCTATAGTCTAGTCTATAGTCTAGTCTA
>NC_060951.1:56639663-56642021 GCF_022045245.1 Lucilia cuprina | reverse complement strand
CTAGACAAGACTAGACAAGACTAGACAAGACTAGACAAGACTAGACAAGACTAGACAAGACTAGACAAGACTAGACAAGACTAGACAAGACTAGACAAGACTAGATAATGGACTTATAACTATAGGGTGTAGGCTATAGGAATAGGGTATACAGAGACGCCACGGTCAAAAATACTTTTTCAAATGTCAAAAGTGATACCTCTGAATACTTTGTGTTATAGGCTACGCCAGAATATACTCTTGACTATAGACTAGACAATAAACTACACTATAGACTAGACTTTAAAATATAGTCTAGTATGTTATATAAAGTACTAAAAAACCCGGGTGTCACAGTGCAAATTGCAATGCCAGAAAGTTCTAAAATAATGTGTTTTTTACATAATTTTTTTGCGGTGTACTACAAAGTAATAAGCATTACACCAATTACCTTGTGCTGACTAAAATCTCGTGACTGATTTTACTATTGTATGGGAATTGCTATAACCCAACAAACATTTTATATGCATAATAGAAAATACATCTATAGAGAGTCGTTTTTCGTAACGGTATCTCTTTATAAAACTAATAGAATTTCTCATTTTTTTTGCAATTAGATATTTTTTAATTAAACATAATTTTATTCAAAATGTGTTCTTAATTCTATTTTGATTAAGAATGTACTGTAATATTTTTCTTTGAAGAATTACATTTGTTTGCTCGGTTTCAAGTTTTATTCAATGTAAATATGTAATATTTCTATAGAATTTGACAATTGTTGTGTGAATAAATTAGTATGTGTTGTATATACAACTAAACATATAATTCTAATTCTTATTATAATATTGTATATGGAGACCTAAAACGATATTAATGACGACAATATTTGAATTAGATTCAATTTCATTTGTCTCTCTTTCGCTGAATGTGAGTTTTGTCTGTAATTTATAATAATTATGTGTGAGTGTTTGCCTTCATTAAAGGCCACTCGTTTGATTATTCATTATTTAATTGTGGGGAAATATTTAATTTTTCATTAATCATGCTCTAGAGTTGCCATTCGAAGTGTTTTTATTTTTTCTTATAGGAAAAGTTAGAATAAATTTAAGGAATAATTCGTTAAATTCTTAAATTTGCATGAAATAAATCTAAAGCTTGTGAACGGAAGTAGAAAAATGTCGTATTTTTAGCTGAACATATTAAGAATTTTTTCCAAATTGTGGGAATCAAATTTCGAAAACTTTTTCAAGTTTTGATTTTTTGTAATTTTTTTTTAAACAATTTGAATCCTAACGATTGATATACATATAACACGTTGTCTACTTTAAAAATACTTAATTATATTTGAAGTCACTTCGTAGTTACTAATTACAGATACATATCTAATAAATTCAACGATTGTCAGATAAAGTTAAAAGATTTTTTGGCAACTCTTTGTTTAAGGGTCAATCTTGATGTTAGAAAACAAACAATTTCGAAATTTTGTCATTATTAAAATTAGATTTTCAAAATTTTGTTACAATAATTTTAGGCACATACGGGGGTAGTGACAAAAGGTTTTGCAATTTTTTTATCATATTTAAATCTTAGAAAATACATAGGATATATAGAACTATGACACCATCAATTTCGTAACTTGACATTTCTAATAATGTCAACTAAGTCACTGACAATTTCAGAAATCATATATGAAAATTTTCCTTCAAGGAGTAAAACCGTCACATGCTGCTTAGTTAAGCAGAAAATGACTAAGTTCAAAAATAGCAACAGAAATCGTTTGTATTGCAAAACCGATTTTTATTATAATTTATGCACATGATCAGACAGCAGTTAGTGTTAAATGCTATTGCATATTTATTTTTCTATTGACGTCACAACGATTGACTTACCGTTAGTCAGAGCTGCAAAATTTTAAGAAGAATTATGGTAAATATCTTTGTAATGGAAAGATACTTTAGGATTTTTTACAATATTATAAAGTCATATAATAACTATATTATTATTTGCCGCTTGTCCCGTTCTCATACTGATTACTCGTGACTGGTTGCGTGTATAATCAGTAAATGATACACTCCTTCCTTCCTAATAAATGGAAACTGAGAACAAAAAAAAATTCTCATTAATTGTAAAAATTATACTCTTTTCTACAGCGAATGAAAAAAACAAACAGTTAATACGTAAAAAGTCTATATAATTGTTATTAATGCTGAATATTAAATTATTTATGTTTTATTAATGTGTAAATTTGCGGTTTAGATTTGTTTGTTACCCTACTACTAGACTATAGACTAGACTATAGACTAGACTATAGACTAGACTATAGACTAGACTATAGACTAGACTATAGACTAGACTATAGACTAGACTATAGACTAGACT
>NC_060951.1:56608851-56639563 GCF_022045245.1 Lucilia cuprina | reverse complement strand
CTTGTCTAGTCTTGTCTAGTCTTGTCTAGTCTTGTCTAGTCTTGTCTAGTCTTGTCTAGTCTTGTCTAGTCTTGTCTAGTCTTGTCTAGTCTTGTCTAGTCTTGTCTACTCTTGTCTAGTTTATAGTCTAGTGTTGTCTATCTCTAATCTAATCTAGTCTAGTCTGTGTATAGTCTAGTCATTAGTCTGGTAGTCTATAGTCTAATCCTTACCAGTTCCAAAGTAAATGTAATATATTTGAGATCCATTACTATTAATTTTATTGCAACTGTATACTTAGACTTCATACGTTTAAAATTCAATTTAATTTTTAATAAATCATGACATTATGATCAATTTATTGGCCAGAAATACATACATATACACACATATACAATCGCTCATTTCATATAGAAAATATAAATACTTTTTATGCAAATTAATTCTTGCAATTGTAAAAAATTTCCCTTATGTTAATTTACTGTGATTCAATTAAAATTATTTTCAGATTTTCCTATACTAATCTATTATATATCCTAATACATATTTATTAAGAAAATATTTCGAATTTTTAATTAATTCTGATAAGAAATTTAATTTGTTTTTGTAAGAAAAGTATTTAGGTCTAAATAAATAGTAATCCCTAAAAGTACTTTATTTAATTAAAAACAATGTGTATATTTATTGTGTGGCTTAAAGAAAACTGTTATAGTGTCGTGTATAAATATTTCTACGGTACACTTAAAGAAAAATTAAAAAAAAAAAAAACATCTTATAGATTGCTAATAAATGATTTTGCTAAAATTAGAGCATAAAACAAAAACATAAAATTGAAAGTTTTAAAATTTATTTAAAAGTTTTATTTAGTAATGTGGAAACAAAGTTATTTTTATGGAGTTTTTAGAAATTTTGTTTTTGTATATTTTATTAAAAATACTGCAAATTTTATTGAAACTAAAAGAAGTTAATTAATTTCTTATTTTCTAATAATTTAAAACTATTAGAATAAATGAATTTTTTTTGTGCAAAATATATGATAATCTGGAGTAATAATGTGAGTTAATATTTTAATTTATCTTATTAACAACTAAAGAAATTATTATATTTATTTGTCCTTAAGAGAAACAAAAATTTTAAGAGCTTATAAAAATATTCTCTTTAAAATGTTAAAGATATCTGATAAGAAAAAAAAACAATATTTATATTTTTCTTTAAGTGCTGCCTGTAGTCATGCCAGATTGACTTCTGATTCTAGGGAATTATTCAGGATTTTAACTAATTGGTTTTTTGTTTGAATCCAACTTATATGATTGATTTTAAAATACCTCTAAAGTGAGGTTATATTTATAGACATTTTAATTTTTGTAAAATGCAGAAGTCGATAAGGGGAATCAAAGATTTTATAAGAAATATGTCGGAAAGAATCAAAAAACGCGGATAAAGTGAAATATTCTATATTTAAAAATTATGGGAAAGAGTATTTTTGTTAAAGGTAGATATGTATGTTCTACCCTCTACGTATAAACCGACTTTTTTGCACTTTTTTGGCTTTTTTCTACTATGTATTTTCGAATTTTCTACTTTTTCCTACTTTTTAGTTTTTCCGATTTTAGAGAAAGGTTCTATAGGTGAAACGAAAAGTCGACTTTTCAATTTTTTGCATTTTATGAAAAGTCGATTTTTCGACTTTTTTCATTTAATTAAAAGTCGACTTTTAGACTTTTCGACTATAAGTATTTTATAAATAGTCGACTTTTCGATTTTTTCGACTTTTTGACTATTTTCGACTTTTTCCGACTATTTTTTTGCTTTTTTCGAGTTTTTCTGATTATTTTAGAGTTTTTGACATTTTTTCACTTTTTTTAAATTTTCGACTACTTTTTTCTAAAATTTTCGAGTTTTCAACTTTTTCCTACATTTCGACTTTTTACGACTTTTCAACTTTATTCGACTTTTTCGACCTTTTTCGACTTTCAGACTTTTCGACATTTTTTGACTTTTACTAACAAAATGGACTTTTTTTATAGACGATATTCAAGTTATCGACTTTTTTGAAACAAAATAGTCGACTTTGACTTTTCGACTTTTTTCGACAAAAAGTCGATTGTTCGATTATTCGAAAGTCGATTTATAGTACCCTATTTAAGAGATTTTGACTTTATTTTCCACTTTTTTAAAATTTTTGACTATTTTTGACTTTTTTCTACTGTCTACGAGTTTTTGACTTTTTGGCTATTTTCGACTAGGTTTTTACTTTTTTCCATTTTTCCGACTATTTTAAAGTTTTTGACTTTTTTTAAATTTTCGACGATTTTTGACTTTTTTCTACTAATTACGAGTTTTGACATTTTCCGACCTTTTTCGATTTTTCGACAAAAAGTCGATTGTATGATTATTTGAAATCCGATTTATAGAACCTTATAACTAATATAAAAATTGTAAAAAAGTCTAGAAAATATACAAGGTCTACGTTTGGCGCATAATATCTTTAATTTAGGATTTATCAACTAAAAACTCTGGTAACTCTAAAATCAAATGCAAAAGAAATGAAAAAGCAATAAATTATTGTTTTTCTTAAAAAAAACACATTTTAAAAATAATCCCATAAAATTTTAAACAAACAAATATATGTATTTTGTCTTTACTACTAAATAAAAAAAACAATAAATTTAAAATTATGCTTAGTGTAAAACAAATATAAACAACCAAGAAAACAACAAAATTGGTCAATGGATTAAAAATTAATAATAAAGAAAAATTAAAAACAAACAAACCTGTTCCACGAGCAATGTAAGTCCCAGCCATGCTAGATGATGATGTGGAAGAACTGGAACCAGCTCCAGTTCCACTTGTTTTAGTAAATTTCAGTAGCATATTGTACACACACTCACACGTACACTTTTAATGTTTTTGATATTTTTTTAAGATTTCACTTTATTAAAACACGTTTTTTTTAGAAAAAATATTTGAAATATTTATAAACTTAAATATTTGTTGCAATTCGTTTATTTTTCTTAATGTAAATCAAAATTGTATTGAAAAAAGTATGTATTTTGTTTTTTGGTTACATTTATTAGCCCAAAAAAAGTGGCAGAACAAAAATTGTTGCAAGAAAAACTGTTGCTATTTTTAGCAAAAATAAAAAAAGCTTAAAGAAAAATCTCGTTTAAGAATTTATTTTTCCTTTTTTTTTGCTTTTCACCGTAGTATACACATATCTATCTATCACTCACTTGATTTCCATATAACAAATAAAATAAAAGTAAATTGAAAATGTGAATTTGCACAAAAAAGCAGCAGCACCAAATCTTCTGCTTCTTCTTATTTATAATTCCTTTTTAACTTCCTTGTTATGTATTTTTATTAATATTTATTTTCTCTAATTGAAAGAGATATATAAACACACACATCTATACATACATATAAATACAAAAGTATAATAATTTATTGTACAAAAACAAATATACACGGCACGATTTTACTAAATACGTCACTGTCAGTAGCGCTCACACGTCTTTTATTATTTTCTTTTACTTCTGTTTTTTTTTTTTGTTTCTTCATACATATACACATTCATCCATACATACAATGTATTGTACAATCAATCAATTGTTTACTTCAATATTTTCTTTTTTTATTAATTGATTTTCTTCTATATGTTATAAGAAGTTATTATCAAATCATTATATTTTAAGTAAATTTTTTCACTCGTCTTCATTTATTTGTTTTGCCTTTTTCATTATTCTTCTTTCTTTTTTAAAATTTGCTTGTGTTAGTTTTTCTTGTTAGCGACAGAAACAATTACTTTGTTTTGTTTTTAAATTGTTTATATTTTTGTTTATTTCATTTAAATTTTATTCGTCTTTTTAAGTACGTATATTATGTAATATGTTTATAGTAAAATTTGTCAATTTGTTTTGTTTTTATTAACAAAAATTTCATAATTTTGTAATGAAGTTTTAACAATTTGCGTTTTATGTCTCACTTTTACAACATTCAACTGGTTTCTTTTCAATTTTCCTTCATCTTCTTCTTTCATGCTGACATATACATATGTTGTCAACTCTTTGGTGGGAAAATCCCGCTAGATATAAAAAACGCTAGAAAAAGGAAAAAATGTAATTACGATCGAATAATTACATCAAATTTAAGAAAAGTGATTTTTAAATGTGTTAAACAATAATTAATATAAATAAAATATAAAAAAATTATTGTAAACAAAACCGGAGCAAAAAGTTCTAAAAATTATATATATATATATTACCCAAGTCCTAAAAACTGGAGGAACACAATTGTAAATTTAGCCGGCATAAAGTCAATTTTAAGCCGTCGCTACCATCGTAAATTTTTGACGGCGAAGTTTTATGTTGACAGCTCAAAGAAATTATTTTTATTTGTGCGTCGCCATTTTTCGTGAAAAGTTGATTGGAAAAAAGTGAAACAATTACAGAAAATTTCAGTTAATTTACCATAAATCCATTTAAAATTACTTCTGAAATTCTAAAATTTATTTACAATGGATAAAAAGTCCAAAGAGGCATTGAGACGCTATAAAAAATCGCGTCAGGCTCAGTCGAGTAGTGAAAGCAGCAGTAGTTCAGATTCTGATTCGGGATCTTCAAGTTCCTACAGTAGTTCTGACAGCGAACGTAGGCATCGTCATAAAAAATCTAGACAATCGGGTGCTCTACGGAGATCAACTAGTTCCAGTGATGAGAGGCACAAACGAGATAAACGTGATCATTGCCAGAAAAAATTGGAGGCCAAACGTAATCATTTGAAACGTAAATTAAAAGAGGCAAAATTGAAGAAAAAAGCCGCTGCTGCAGCGGCCGCCTTAAGTGGTCATTCACATCGTGCTCTGTCACCGGCCACACAAGCTAAGCTAAAGAAGTTGGCCGAACGTAAGCATTTGCGTGCAGCTAGCAAGGAACGACGTGAAAGGGAAAAAGAAAAGCACCGGGCAGCCCTAAGAGAACGTGAAAGGGAACACCATCGTGTGGGCAGTCGGTCGCCAACGAAAATAACAAAAATACGCATACACCAAGATGTTAAAAGACAAAAGTCTCCACCCCGTATGCATCACCAATTGATGTCGAGAGAAAAGATTATCATACAAACTAGAACTCGCGACCGTACTCCTTCAGCTGAGAGAGAAAGGCAACGTCATGAGCATAAATTGCGTCATGAGGATATGGCCAGAGAACGTGAACGCCGTGAGAGGGAAGCAGCACGTGATAAAGAACGTGCCGATGCCTTGGCCCGTTGCCAAGAACGTCAAAGAGAACGTGAGCGTTTAGCTCGCGAAAAGCTGCGTAGAGAGGAGGAAGAAAAGTATGGAAAACCTTTAGGTGCCGAACGTCTCTTACCGCGGGGACCAGAACGTGATATACCACCAGTACGTGGTTATGAAACTCGAGAACGTTCTATTGAACGTGTTAAACGAGAAATGGATCCTTATGATCATGGTTACATTAGAAAGCATAGGGGGGAACCTGATTTCGAGGATGGTATGTTAAATGTTTTGATACAAATAGTAAATTTTCAAGTTTTTCATTAATTGTTTCTTTTAGAGCCTGAACGTCGTGGTCATTTAGAACGCGAAGAGTTGTTAAGGGAACGTGAATATTTGGCTAGACGCCGTGAGTTGAGTCCTGGTGAATATGCAGGTCCCAGTACCAGTCGTATGCGTCCCGACCCCCGTGATTTATACCCAGAAGATGAACGCGAGCGTCCTTATAAGAGACCTTATTTAGATGAAGGTGCTCCTCGCGGACATCCCATGAATCGTGAGGCATGGTTGGCTGAACGTGAGTTAAGAGAACGCGAATTGCATGAACATCCTAGAGATTACCGTGATATTGATGCTGAACGAATGTATCCCGATGAACGCGAACGTTTACCACCACGTGAGGGTCGTGAAAGACCACCTTTTGTAGGTAGACCTGGCCCAGATTGGAAACGCAATGAGTGGGGTTCACCACGGGAACGTGGCGAATGGCAGGGTGATGATGCTGGTCCACCACCTCCAGTACGTGGCATTGGTTTTGTGGGAGGTCCCAAACGTGGTGGCGGTGTGGGAATAGTAGGTAAAATTCCACCATTAATACAACAAAGAGAGCAGCGTCCACCTTCGGAACCCGATTGGGATGCTGAGGAGGGTCAAATTGATACACCCAAGAAATCCGAAGGCACACCAAAACGCGATTGGATAGAACATGATCAAAGAGAGATGCCACTTAATCGTGAAAAACCAGGACCTTTAGGCCGTCCTTGGAATCCTAATGAATGGCGTGAAGGCGACGAAGGACCGGGTCCAAGTACTGGTTATCAACGTGGTCCACCCGGTCCCATGATGCATCATCCACGTAGTGATAGAGGTGGTCGTGGTGGTTATCGCGGTCGTGGAGGCCATATCGATCATGGTGAACGTATACCAGGAGGTCACGGCTTTAGACCCCACCATCCTCCTGCTCTCATGAATCTACCCGTACCACCGCCAGGTGGTTTCCATGGTGCCGGGCCTATGGCACGTTTTCCCAATAAAAGGAACATGACCTATACTAACCCCAATATATTAAAGAAACAACAAGCCGCTTTAGCTGCAGCCAAGGCAGCTGCTCAAGCAAGTGCTGTTGCGGCCGCCACAACAGCTGTTGCTGCTGCCAAAGCTGCAGCTCAAAGTGCAGCCAATGCTACCACCAATCCCAGTATTTTAGGACAGGTCAGTAGCAATCGACCACAATCGAATGATGATAAACCAGAAGCCGGTGAAATTGTGGGAGATAATGAACTAAAGGAAGAAACATCTCAAACTGCAGCTGCAGGAGATGCAACTGCTGAGCAAAAAGAGAAAAAGAATAGTGGCGAACTTAGTGAAATCAGTGATAGTGATGATGATATACTTAATAAGACCGAAAAGAAGACAAAATTGGAAAATGATGACTCGAATTCACAAACTAAGCCCGAAAGTAAAGACAACGGAGACGATAAGGGAGAGGAGGAAGAAATTATGGACTTTGAAGAAATTTCAGATGGTGAATTAGAAGAGGAAAGAGCTGCCAAAGGTGAGTACATAATAAAACTCATAATTTCATATTTGGTTAAATATAACTACATTTTATGAGTTTAGGTGTGGGAGATGCTTTAGGCGTTGACTGGTCTTCTCTGGTGGCTGAAACCAAACGTTTGCCCTCAAATCAAGCTACCACAGCTAAGCAGAAATGGCAACCTCATCGTATTATTTTAGACGTAGGCATTTCTATGCGTATGGCTGGCGAGGAATATGCCAAACGTTTACTAAACGAGGCCAAACAACAATTAGATGAAGAATTAAAGGCTGAAACGGTTAAAACCGAAACAAAAGTTGACATTAAGACGGAAATTAAAGATGAAGTATCTTCGCTATCCACTTTAGACGATGACTCTCAAGCCACTGCTCTTGAAAACGATGACAGTACTTCCGACATCAAACCCAAAGAAGAAGTTGATGATAAGACAGATGTTAAACCTTTAGCAGAAGATACAACAGCCACAGAAACATTTAATGTAGACTCTTTACCACCCTTAGCTTGTATGCAAGTTTCACAACGTAAAGCTGAAATAGAGAGACGACAACTGATTACAAATGCTTGCGGCATTAATAGTCGAGCATTAAGTGCACGCCAAGATTTAAAATTACGTAGACAATTGTGTGGTCTGCCAGCGCGTGAATGTGAAATATCACGTAATATACCACAAACAAGTGACAAACTTAAGGCCATGGCTTTAGCTGCTTTTCAAAGAACATTACAAGTTAAATAAATAAGCTAAACAAGTGAGTTATTGTAAAGCATGCTATTTCGTTTTTTGTAAATTAGTTTAGTTATTTAGTGGTTATATTTAATAGATCATACCTATATATTATATATAATTATGAAATGTATATGAAAATGGATTATGAAGTTGAATATGAATATGAAATAGATAGAGTGAACAAAACGTCTAAAATATTACCCAAGAGTGGTAATGATTATTTAAATTCAAACAAAGACTTTGTGTTTATTTTAAAAGTTTGTGTTTTGTGAAAATTCCTAAAGAGCTGATTTTACAAATTAATTTTACTAATTAATTTGGGGTAAAATGAAATAAAAAGAAAAAAACTACTACAAAATACCAGAACTGAATTGAAATAATTAAATCTGGGGCGCAAAACCAGAACATCTTTAAAGAAATCTGAAAATGAATATATTAACCTAAAGTAAAAAATCTAAGTTATGTGTGAGATAAAATCAACTAATAAATCTTCTAGTTACAATTTAATAAAATCTCTTGACAACTTTTTGTTTTTAATTTTTTTTGTTCTTAAATTTATTTATTTGTTTTTACCTTTTTTATTAGTTTCTCATATTTAAGTGCTAAAGTAATCTGAACATTATTATTAATGATTTTTGTTAGCATTTTTAACATGGCTTGAAGGATTCCTTTTACAAACAAATATTAAAGAATTGTTTTTTTTTTTAACATTGTAAGGAAAAAGTAAAGTATTTGTTTTTTTTAGTTCTTATTGTTTTTTAACTTTGTTAATAATTAACAACAAAAATTACAATTAATCAATGGCGGTTTTTTTTTATCTGGTTTTAGTGAATTTTGTTTAGATCACGTTTTAAAAACTACTGCTAAAAATGTTTTTACTTAGTTGTAAAATTTGGAAGTGTAGTTTGTTGGTTTGTTTTTTTTTTGCTAAGAATATTTTTGTTTTGTAGTTTGTTATATTGCTACTATTTTCATTTATTTTTAATTATTGCTAATTAATTTATTTTGTTTTTAACTTTAATATATGTATGTATGTAGGTTTATAATAGAAATATAGATGTATTTATTTTATAACCTCCTAAATTTATTCACTTCCAGGACTATTACTTATAAGAACAAAAACTTAGAAAAGTGACAAACTTTATTTGCATTCAATGTTTAGCCAACTTAATTTTTGTTTAAAGTAAACCAATTAAAAATTCTTATAGACTTTGTCAATTATTGTCAAACCTTTGAAAAATCATTTAAGAATTAATTAAAATTTCAATTAATTATTTTAAAAGAAACATTTCTATTGGAGGTTATAAATACTATTCGATGCCACCGAACAATATTATCTGACTTGATTTTCTTTTAATGCAAATTCAGTGTTAGTGGTAAGAAATTTTGCTGGTAAACTATAGAAAAAAAAACTTTGCATTTCAGCTGTAAAATATTTATAAAGCTATAAATTAAAAAAAATGTACTATTAGTTTTAAAACTAAACCCATTAGAGTACATTTTATAAAGAAATATTTTATTTTTAAACAAATATATATCTATTTCAATATGATTTCTGTCTGGATTCTTTTAAAATTTGTGTGACTACTATTTTGTAAATTAGGATTTTTCAAAATATTTTTGTTTTTCTACAAATTATTATATAGTTAGGCCTCAATTAAATTGTGTTAAATGTTAATAAACATTTTTGTAAATTTTTCTTTTAAGTTAGATTAATATGTTTTAGCTCTTTATCTTTTTGTTTGTTTTTGTTCATTAAATGTTATTTGTTTTTTTTTTTATTAATATTTTCTTTGTTTTTTTATTTAAATTAAAGTATACTGTAAATGTGGTCAATTCAATGAAGGTATTCGCATATCATGCCAATTTATTTCAATATTTGGCCATTTTGTTTGTAAACATGTCATCATGGGATTTGAAGCACAAATCGATTTTAAATCACTTTCTAATAATATGGCAGAACCTTTGCAATAGTGAACCTGCAACAAAAAAATATGTCAACAATGTTTTATATATTTTAAAATAAATTTTACCTTATTGCCCTCATTAGATCCAGGTATACCATTATAATGCATTAAATCGAAGGTGTCGGGTGTTGAACGTTTTTCCAGTGGAAAAAATTCATCCATAAATGCGTTTAATAATATTATGCCTAAACCCTCGGGATCTAAACGTCTTTGCATAATATTGACACTAAAAAAGAATAGCAAATAGAATTAAGTTAAAAGGAATAAACAAAAATAGTGAATTTAAAAAAAAAAATTAAAATTTAAGTACAAAATTAAAACAAAAATTAGTGAAAATTTAAACATTTTTTGAAATATAAAATTTTAGTGAAATTTTTAAAATTTAGTGAAATTTTTAAAATTTAGTGAAATTTTTAATATTAATACAAATTTTTGAAATTTAGTGAACTAGAACTGGACTAGAACTAAACTAGAAATGAACTAGAACTTAACTAGAACTGAACCAAAACTGGACTAGAACTGAACTAGAACAGAACTAGAACTCAACTAGAACTAAACTAGAACTGAACTTAAACTGAATGAGAACTGAACTAGAACTGAACAAGAACTGAACTAGAACTGAACTAGAACTGAACTAGAACTGAACAAGAACTGAACTAGAACTGAACTAAACTGAAATAGAACTTAACTAAACTGAAGTAGAACTAAACTAGAGCTGAACTAGAACTGAAGTAGAACTGAACTAGAACTTAACAAGAACTGAACTAGAGCTGAACTAAAACTGAACTAGAATTGCACTAGAAATTTTTTTAAATTTAGTAAAAAGTTTTAAATTTAGTGCAAATTTTAAAATATAGTGGAATTTTTAATATTTAGTAAAACTTAAATAATTAAATTCAGAATTCAGTGAAATTTTTAAAATATAGAGAAATTTTTAAAATTTAGAGAAATTTTTAAAATTTAAAGAAATTTTTAAAATTTAGAAAAATTTTTAAAATTTAGAACAATTTTTAAAATTTAGTGAATTTTTAAAAATTTTTAAAATTTAGTGAAATTTTTAAAATTTTTAAAATTTAGTGAAATTTTTAAAATTTAGTGAAATTTTTAAAATTTAGTGAAATTTTTAAAATTTAGTGAAATTTTTAAAATTTAGAAAAATTTTTAAAATTTAGAGAAATTTTTAAAATTTAGAGGAATTTTTAAAATTTAGAGAAATTTTTAAAATTTAGAGAAATTTTTAAAATTTAGTGAAATTTTTAAAATTTAGAGAAATTTTAAAAATTTAGAGCAATTTTTAAAATTTAGTAAAATTTTAAAAATTTAGTGAAATTTCTAAATTATGCAAAATTTATAAATTTTGTGAAATTTTTAAAATTTAGTAAAGTTTTTAAATTTAGTGTAATTTTATAAAATTTAGAACAATTTTTAAAATTTATAGAAATTTTTAAAATTTTGTGAAACAAAAGAAATTATTAAAAAAAACAAAAATTGTGAATTTTAATAAAAATTTAAGACACAACTTTAATGTTTTTAGTAAATCACGAATAATTTAAAGAAATAAAATACAAATAAAACTTACTATTCCGCTTCACTAACTAAATCCAAAGCAGCCAAAACATCCTGTAGCACTGGAGTAGGTATAAAATTATTACCATCCGGATCATAAGATTTAAAAACTCGGCGGGCTATTTCCGAAGGTGTTTCGGGTGATACAAGTCGCTTTTCATTGCTAAATAACACTGCAATAAAACAATACAAATTAATTCTCAATCACATTAATGGTGTTCTCAATAACCTACCAGTTAAATGAGTCTCTGAACCCATAACCCAAACCGGATTTCTGGGATTCTTAAAAAACGAACCCACCGTACAATAACGCATTTGTTCCATCAGTGTTATGAAACCAATATCACTTTGTTCATTAATACCCCTCAACTTTAGACCACCCACATCCTGATCATTATCCCAGACATGAGCTACAGCACGTCCGGTTAACATTAGATTAATTAAAGCCTGCGAACCATAACCATAGGTATTATGTATTAGCGGTTCTGAGGTATCCAACAGTTCCGAATTGACATTTTCAATACCCTTGGTCAGCAACACCGTATACATGAATAATAGTACACCGTATTTGGCCGATAACACTTCAAAGTTAAGCGTATAATATTTTTCCACCTCTTCTATTGTATTGAAATGTACAACATGTAAACGTTTATGATATTCTTCAGGCGATACCTCTTCGGCTGCATTACAAGGTACTGTACCAGCAGTAAGAGCAGCCGCAGCAGCTCCTGTAGCAGCCTCGTCTGCTGTTGTTTCATCATCCATGAAGCCAGCATCAGTATTCAAATTTGCCTCATCATTGGCAGCATTATTAGCAGCTACTGCCGCTGCTGCTACTGCTGCTGCTGTTGATGTTTCTTTGGCTTCTGAACATTGTTCGACAGGTAGTGTGACTATGCGTAGACGTGACGCTTTACATTTACTCAATATGGTGCAGAGGGCTTGTATAAGTAAACTTTTACACTTGTCGGGTGTTAACTAGAATTGTTAAATTTTAAAATTTAGTTAGAATTGTTTTTTTTTTTAAGAATTTGTTTTTATGTCTATTTACATCTTTGAAACAATGACCAGGTGTATCCATAATTAAAATCTTTAAAATGTACGCCTGAACAGGCGCAATCACAGCACAGGGTCCACCTTGTTTTTGTACCAAAGCGGAAGGTTCTTCAGCACTAAATTCAAAACCTTTTGCGAATAGAAAAATTACAATATTTTATTATTTTGAAGATGAAGAGGATTAATTAATAAAATTCTAATATTTAAACACTTTTCATATTTTGAAATATTGGTATGACCAATTCTTCCATACATTACCATGTTCGATACAAAAATATATACATTTTAAGTTAAATGACAAGAAAATGCATCTGTTAAATACGTATGACTAATCTTCCAAAAATTTAAAAAAATGTTTAATAAAAATAAACCTAAAGTAAGAAAAACAAAAATCTACACACACACACATACTATAAACAAAAAGAAGAAATTTAAAACAATTAAAAGAAGGGGTGGGTGACAAACGTGATCATCGAAGAACAGCAACCATCGAAGCAACAATAAACATATTGAGGAGTATGAAATAACGGCAGGTGTCAAGAGAATAATCATAGAAGGTAAAGAAAACTTAAGAAAGGCAACAGAAAAAACATAACATCATTCATCAACACCTTATATCTGTGACTACAAGCAAGAACAACGCAAATCGAAATTCATATTTTTAAGAAAAATACATTTGTAATAATTATAATATCTACGAGATACCTATGTAACTTAAAATGTAAATGAGATTTCTATTGATAACTTTTGAACAGAAAACAAATTGTTCTTTTTCAAATTTAGTCAATATGGTCACATATACAATTAGAATTTCTTTCGAAAGACTAACTTAGGCGTTTAACGCTTGTGACCACATCATATTAACTACACACTTGAATTCATATAAAATGTATACAAAAACATATTTACATACATACATATGTACATACATGTATGTATATGAATACATGTATGCAATGAAATGTCAGTAAAAAACATTCGTTTGTGTATATGTACAATAAGCAAGTGCATACAACCACCCATTAGACATTTAACATAATGTCCACCACCCACCTTGAGACCAACGACGAAAAACATCCAAACGTATTGCTGGTCCCCATAATAAATTGCGTATTTCTTGTAATTCGCGCGCATCCTTGGCCGTTGCTATTGTTGAGGGAGTTAAACCAGCACTCCCACTTGTACTAGCCTGTTGTTGTTGTTGTTGCTGCTGTTGTAGATGCTGCATTTGTTGTTGGCCTGAAGCGGCTACGGCTGCTGCTACTGTTGATCCGGCAGCAGCTGCCATTGATGAGGCTGCTGCATTTTTTGCTTTGGTTGAGGCACTATTTGTATGTTCGCCCATGTTATTTCCCTTTTTACAATTTTGTTTTTCTTTTTCAATTAGTAATTCTTTTTTTTATAATTTAACAAATTTAAATTATATTATTATGTTTATATTAACTTTTTCGTTTTTGCTTATTTGTTGTCCACTCTTTTCTATAGTTTTTCATTTATGCCATTCGCAAAAAAATTCGTTTTTCTCAATTCACTTTTTCCACTTTATTCTTCCATACACAAAATGTTCTAATTGAATTTTTCACAATTTGTTTTATGTGTTTGTTTTTTTTAGCAATTTATTAACAATTTCATAAAATTGTTAAATTACTTGCCAATAATATTGGCAGTTTATTAGTTAAAAGTATTTGTAAAGATTTTTGTAATTTTTTTTTTCGTATATTTCCAACACCCGTATAAGAAAATGCACACACAAAAAAATTGGTGATGAGATGAAAAAAAAAATTAATAAAAAATGCAATTGTCAAATTGTTCTACTTATGCTGCTTCTTTTTTATTCGTTGTACTGCTATTCACAGTTAGATCAAGGCGAATTCATAAAAGGTGGTGTTATTCTATCAGCTGATAATTTTTATTGATTCGCCTCGTTTACGTAGCTGGCAAAGTTTGTAATTGTTTACATTTTTAAAAATTTCCGTTAAACGGTGAAAAACTTCGTTAATATTTTGAATTATTTATGTAAAAAAACAAGCATCTCCTTAAGAAATATCATTATATTTCTTTATCATAATTGGCATGTATATAATAATTTTATTTTAAGAAAAATATTAAATGTTAACATGTCCGAAAGTCTTTATATAAAGAAGAATTTAGCCGGGCAGCGACAGGGAAGTACACAACACGCGTTTTAGACTTTACGTACGTAAAGTGTGATCCGGTGTAATCGTTTAAAGTGCCCTTTAGGCGACACCACGTTATATGCTTCTGTCAAAAAAGTTGAAATAGTTTATTTGCATTTAAAGAGCACTTCACACGACCACCATTTACGTAAGTAAACTAATGAAAAAGTAAAATGAAATTCTACGACTGTCAAATTTTCCATCCGTCTTCTCTCTCAATGTGTGATGGTTTAATTAAATATTACGTTTAGACGATCCCATCCGTACTCTTCTACACAAAATTTTGACTGATCATATTACTTGACTGATCATGAAAAGTCGGCTTAACAAGTTACACACTTGTAACGTTTCTGCCACGAAAAGTTTAGCAACATTCAACTTTTGACGCGTCGCCAGCTGATCAGAGTTGTATTTTGTTTTGTGTAGGTTAAGAATCAACTAAAATTAAATAAATTTTACCAACATTAGAAGAAAAATATAAATAAAAATAAACAAAAACTTAAAATTTTGATTTTTCAAACTGTAATAGTCTAAAAAAATTAAATTAAAGATCAAAATGACTTGCAGCTTGTAAAGCGTAAAATGCGTTAACGCCTCAAAGCGTGTTGTGTACTTCCTCTTTAACGCACATATTTGCTCCAAAAAAATCTTTAAAATTACATCAAAGCGAATACGTATTTATTTTAGAAGTTATTTGCTTTGAGTTACTTCAATTCGCCGGATATCAGTCATTTACTTTAAAGGATTTTAGGTTTTTGTCTGTACTAGAGCTAGTATGTCCGTCAACCTTTAAGAAAAAAATAAACTTTGACAACACTAATACATTACTGGCATTTAACAACACTTTTAATAAATATTTCAAATTCAAAACAAATGCAACTGCTAACTTCTATAAATAAATGTTTATTTTTGTATAAAATCCCGCAATCCCTTGCAGTAGAACGACACTGTAACTCAATCAAAATAATAATAAAAAAACAAATCTATGATCAACACCAAAACTTTTGCAACCGCACTGACTTCAATAACAATTAAAACAAATAAATACAAACAGAACCGGACCGAAGACCACACAACTAGCGATGAACTAGCAATCAAATTATCTATTTGTTCTGTCTGTTCCCTACTTTTTTGTTCTTCCATAAACTAAATATGTATGTAATACCAAATAGAACCTATAAAGAGAGTAATAAAAACAATAACAACAGCAACAATGAATAAGGAAATCGAAAGTATGTAATTAACACAATTCACCAAAACACCAACACCACCAACATCATACAACAAAATATTTAAACAATTTTAACAATTAAAGAAAATGTTTATATGCACGAGGATTTTAAAAAAGATTACAAAAAAAACTTGTTAATTAAAATTGAATCTGTATAGAAATAAATAGAATAACAATTATTTATTGAATTAATTTAAGTCATTTTTTTTCTAACAGGTGAGTAAATGGAGTGTAATGAGCAATTAAGTGCTTAAAGAAGAGAGTAAAAATTGATTAGTATTTTAACGGTTTTTAACGTTTATTTTTAAATCAATGAACAGAAAAGAGTTGTTTTTGTGGTGCTCTGTTTATGCTAGAGAAAAATAGGAGATCTTGTGTGAGTTGAGGAAAAATAAACAACAACAGTAAGGGAGAGCGAGAGATTAAACGAGTGTATGTTTAAAAACTAGCTCCACTTGTCTTAACTTTAAACAGTTGTGAATAAAACTTGTAACCGTAAAGTGTTAAAAAAAATAAAACGAATATAACGAGCGCGTAAAAAATTAAAAATAAATAATTATCATTACAATTTTAAGGTGATTAAACATAAAAAATTATAAATTATAATAAAACAAAAACAAATCAATTGAAGTTTATATGTATATAAATATTGAAAAAAAATTAATTAAGAAAAATATAAAAAAATCACAAATAAATTGTTGTTATTAAAAATATCTATTTTTTTAATAAAATATTATGTGTGCTGGTGTAGTGTGTTTGAAAATGTATATTTTAACTGCTGTAATCAACAACAAAACAAAATCTACTTGTTGAGAATTTTGATGAATTAACGACCTTTAAATTGTCATATTTTAATTATTATTAGAGTACGTGTAGATAAGTGTCGAAATAATGCGATTTTAGTAATGCTTGCCGTGCACTAACAATATTTAAAAGATTTTTTGTTTTTCGATTGTGTTTACTTTTGTTAAACTGGTATTTTTTAAATTAATTATAATAAATAAAATTCTGTTTTTTTTTTGTTTAAAGCGTGCTGTTAAAAGTCCAGCCATTTCGAGTTATGTGTATTGACTTAATATAAAATCAGGTATAACGATAGTTATAAATTGAACAATATATTTTTAGAGTTTAAAAATTTGCATTCTGTTTGTTAAAATATTTGTGATATTTGGTCTGAAATTTTATTGAAAGAAAAACTCAGGAAAAACTTTACTTATCCGGTAAGCAGGCAAGTAATATTGAAGCAATGTGGAAGTACTTACTTTTAAGGTGAATAAAATACTTCGAACCACAAACGTTGTATAGATGCTTTTGATAATTGGACTGATTCTCTACATAATTGGCTACAAATCCCATTAAAAAAATAAATAATGTTTTTTATAAGGACCACTCATTACCAGGTAATGTTTTGAATAATTACAATATCTGGATTACACAATACCAAAATTTGAATATTTGCAGAATTGTGAAGCGATTTTCATAAAAACTCTTCTTAATACGATTTCTGTCCATATAAAAAATATATTTGTTTAATTTTCTCTCGATACCCCCCAAAAAATATTGATCGTAACCCATAACAGTATATGTAGATTTAGGCATGTGCGTCTGTCTGTTGTAGACATTATAGAGCCTAAACGAGAGAGGCTAGACATGTACAATTTTAAATAAATATTCTTCTGTGATAAGCACTGTTTATTTCAAATGGGCAATATCGGTTGGCGTCTTCACATAGCCTCCAAGTGGCCATACGAACTACACCTTAAGTTATAAATATGTTATATAACAAGCAATTCTGAAAATTACTATAACGTTTAGTAGTGACTAAAAAATACAAGTAGAATGACAAAATTCTTCATAAATAAAATCTCTCACATAGATTTTATGAAGATCAGTTCAAAATTGACCCACCCTGCTTACCGCATGATGTACACTTTTATAAAATGAGCTTATCGAGTTTTGCTGATTAACTATTTATGTATTATTGATCCATAATAGATCTACCGGCTAAATTTCCCCCCAAAATCGATAATTTTTCATAAAAAATATAAACATGAGAAAAAAGAAAAATATGAGTAAAAAAACCAAATGCCCCTCCCCCTACCGTTGGTGCTGGTCCTAACCCCTATATAAAGTCCTCTTCAGAAAATTACTAAAACACTCATAACTCGCTTAAAAATACTTGTACAACTTCGAAATCCAACATAAACAAAAATCTTCCCACTTAATTTCATAAGGATCGCTAGTGTAGCAATGAAATATAATATGATCAAGATTTATATCAAGCAAAATCTCTCAACCAAATCGTATCAGTTTAACTTTTAACTGCCCAGACCATGACCCTTAATTAGTCGCACGTTAAAATCAGCATAAAATCCATTGTGCTAACAGACGGATGGACATAGCTCGATCGTCTTAGTATTCTACAAACACTTTAAATATATTTACCTTAAAGGGTCTACGATCAATATTAGGTATCAAACAATACTGTCAAGAATTTGTTTACAACCGATTTTTATGAATCTTAGCTTGATCGCCCCAGTATCCTACAAGCACTTTGAATATATTTAAGTTAAAGGGTCTACGAACAGTATTAGGTTTCAAACAATACTGTATTGCACAGCCTAAGGACTTGTTTACAACCGATTTTTATGAACCATAGCTCGATCGTCTCAGTATCCTACAAGCACTTTGAATATATTTACGTTGAAAGGTCTACGAGCAATATTAGGTCTCAAACAATACTGTATATAAAAACCTTGTGAAACAAGTTTTTAACCCATGCTATAGTTTTTTTAATTGCACAATTTAAGGACTTATTTACAACCGATTTTTATGAATCATTATATATATAAATTTCACTATAATTTAATTTACGTATTTAATATTATACAACATTTATTGACCTAATAATTGCATTATTTCTCTACCGTTTTGTTGTTCAAAAACAAAAACCATTAAAATCACCTGTTTTAATAATTTAACAATACTGTTATTATATTTATATATATTTTTATAAAATGAGACTATTGACGTCTAAAACTAGTTTATTTTTTTGTATTCCAAACAAAACAACTGAAACACTTGAACGCGTTTTGAGAACAAAACTTTAAAATCAAACGAATAATATAAATTTACTTTATAACAACAAATAACACACAGCTGTGTATACGTACCTGTAGAGAAAATGCTGACAATAACAACAAAAAACAAAAATTTAAATAAAATTTACAATAAATACATATTAATTTAATAGAAAAACAAAAAGAAATACATAGAATTAAAACTAGTTATAAAAAATGTAAAAAACCACCGGATGTTTTATCAATAATTCTTTACAATTTTCATCGCCACGCCGTATGATCATCATCATGATCATTGTCCATATTACAAATAACGTATAACGCCGAGGAACATTTTTATCTAAGTAAATTTACGTGTTTTGTTATTAAAAAGTTGATGACACTTTACGCATATAAATTACATTATTATTAACTCAAACCGCCATAAATTTAACTAAAACTTACACTTAACCATAAAGAAGCCTTTTTATGGAAAATATGGGAAAATTCTTCACCTTTAATTTAAACATTTAACATAATGCATTTAAGTTGTCGTTTTTTAAATTAATTCTAAACTAGCCAAACCACCATCATGTGATAATTGCTTACATGTTGAAAAAAGTGTATGTTTAATTTTACGCTTTACTGTAACGCATTTGTTAAATCCCATAAATCTTTTTAAAGATCCATTTTTAAGGCTTGGTTACGTTTTTTTTTTGTTAAAGTGTTGCTTTTAAGTGTAAGAGGATTTGTTTTGTATTTCTTGTCATAAGTTACTTCATTTAATTTTTAAGATTCCTTTATAGGTTTGAAATTCTTTTGAATTTACGTTTTCAGCTTCAAATTGCTGCGCTTTAATTTTAGTGTGAATTTTAAATTATTTCTCTTATGTCTCGATTTTTGTTTTCCAAAAGTAATTAGTGGTTAAATTAAAAATAAATTATTTATGTTTGGTAATTTACACAAAAAAATAGCACCTGTGGAATTTACAATGTACGACAGTGTAACAATAAATTTGTCATGCAAAGTAAAGGGCACTTCACACGATGACACTTTACGTACGTAAAGTCTAATGAAAATGTATAATGAAATTCCATCCGTATGACAAAAAAAAGAATAAAAGTCGTTTTATTTATAATTATAAAAAAGTAAGATGTTTCACTTTTTTTATATGTGTTTACATAAAAATACATCCCTGATCTAATGCGACCTGCTTGTTATTGAATCATTTCAAAAAATGAAGTGAGCCATACTACTGTCAAATTGTCCATCTGGTATTCTCTCTCAATGTGTGATGGTTTCATTACATATTGCGTTTAGACGATCCCATCCGTACTCTTCTGCACAAAATTTTGACAGATCATATTACTTGTGTGATCGTGTAAAGCCGACTTTAAATGAAAATATACTATTTCAACTATTTTTAACAGATGCCCAAAACGCGTGTTGTGTAATTCCACCTTTATAATGAGAATCAGCAATATGATTTATCAAAAAATTTGTCTTATTAAAACCATTTATTTTGAAGTATAAGTCCGACTGAAAGATTATGCGAAATGCCTCTTTTATATAATGTTTCAAGTTTTCAAAACAAATCAAAGAATCAATCAACATTATCGTTTCTCATTTTGCAAAATTTTATCGACAGAAAAATATTTTTCAATTGCACTTGTTGCACAAAAACTTTTGACATCTGTTTTATTCAGAACTTATCTTGTCAAGAACTACGCAATAATAAATATACAGTTAGATAACAAATATTTACTATTAATTGCAAGTTTTAGAATCGTTTAGTTTTAAAACAAACTTTATTTCAATTCAAAGTCAAGAAACTGTAATCGTTGGGAAATCCGAATTAAAATGAAATCGTATATTTTTGATCTTGAACTATTCACAAAGATTTCAATTATAAATCGGAGCAAAATAGTGAAACGTGATGAATGATTTTCTTTATGTTAAAAAATAATGTGATGTCTAATATATATAGAGCAGTCAATAGTACTTTTCTTGTTATTTTTACAATTTTAAGATTTCAATTTTCCATCCCTGGTCTACAGACAACACTAGTGTTCTATAGTTAAAACGAAAAGTCGACTTTTTGCATTTTATGAAAAGTCGACTTTTCGACTTTTTGCATTTAGTTAAAAGTCGATTTTTCGACTTTTTTCATTTAATTAAAAGTCGATTTTTCGACTTTTTTGAGATTTTTCGACATCTTTCTATATTCGACCTTTTCCGACTTTTCCACTTTTTTCGACTATTTTCGAATTTTTCCGATTTTTTTCGTCTTCTTTCGACTTTTTCCGACTTATTTCGACTTTATCCTACTTTTCGACTATTTCCGACTTTTCGACTTTTTTCGACTTTTATTTACAAAGTCGACTTTTCGACTTTTTTCATAGACGATAGTCGAGTTATCGACTTTTTTGGAACAAAATAGTCGACTTCGACTTTTTTCGACAAAAAGTCGATTGTTCGATTATTCGAAAGTCGATTTATAGAACCCTAGACAACACCATTCTTTAAAGTAGCCTTACTTACTGAAATTACTATATCAACTTATCAGAGACAAGCAAAATTTTAAACATTGATCTGCTGTGCTAGTCATATCACCTTGTATTCAGTACACCCTGTACAGGACGTTAGCTACTATATACTACATGTATGTGTGTAAATAAGATTTAAGGGGAATGTTTATCTTTAAATCTGGATACAAGTTTAGTTCTGACATATTTTAAACAAAACTAAGAAAAAATTCTATTTAAATTTATTGCAACCATTAGTTATTACTCCAGACATTTAAAAACCAATTAATAAACAAATTTAACGATTAATTTAATATAAGAAATAAATTAATAAAAGAAAAAACACAAGAAAATATTCCACTTTAATGTAAAAAGACACTGATTTATATTAATCTATGTATTAATATTTTTCATCACCCTCTTTTCTTGTTTTTGCCACAATTTTTTTTGCAGCAAATGGCGCCAACGTCATGTAGTCATATATATAATTAATCTATACAAATTCAAAACAATGTTCCAATAATTCAAATCTATAATCTTGAAATGTCAGGTTTAATCATTGCACTTATTTTATGCATAATATTGAAGCTGGTGCCATCACAAACACCACTTCCCTTCCTGGAAGCCGTAAAACTTTTCTGGTATATACATAGTTGGATAGATGATTATTTGTACTATTTATATTTTTATAGCCGATAATTAGTTTTCTTTTATATTTCAGTGTCTCATCATCAATTTTTGTCTCATAAGTAGCTGATTGATTACATAAAATAACTGTAGTATAAACCAGGGATGGGAAATTGAAATCTTAAAATTTTAAAAATAACAAGAAGAGTACTTTTTTAGCTTTTAAAGTACTAATATAATTTTTTAGAAAGACAATAGACAACACCATAGATTAGACTATAGACTAGACTATAGACTAGACTATAGACTAGACTATAGACTAGACTATAGACTAGACTATAGACTAGACTATAGACTAGACTATAGACTAGACTATAGAATAGACTATAGACTAGACTATAGAATAGACTATAGACTAGACTATAGACTAGAATATAGACTAGACTATAGACTAGACTATAGACTAGACTATAGACTAGACTAGACTATATACTAGACTAGACTATAGACTAGACTATAGACTAGACTATAGAATAGACTATAGACTAGACTAGACTATAGACTAGACTAGACTATAGACTAGACTCGACTATAGACTAGACTATAGACTAGACTATAGACTAGACTATAGACTAGACTATAGACTAGACTATAGACTAGATTATAAACTAGACTATAGACTAGACTATAGACTAGACTATAGACTAGACTATTGACTGGGACTATACTATATACATATATAAAAGGTACTATAAAAGTACCAAATTTTCCATGACTGGCATAAACCTTACCCTGTTTTAGACTTGCCCCTTTAGTTTGTCTACTTTTTTCTTTCTGTTATTTTTTTCACATTTAAATTTATGAATGAATTTGTTGTTAGTGTTATCAGTGGAAAATAAAAAGAAAAACAACTCAAAATAAAACCCCATAAATTCTATATGTAAAATATTGTATATATTTAAAGAAAATATATATAAAAAACTAAACAAATGTAGCTATAAACCGCGCACTGACCTATAATAACAAATATCAATGCAAATGAAAAATAAACATATTTTGTAATAATAATAAAAATAATAAAAAAAAAATACAAAAAAAAGATAATGAAAGTTATAAATAATTTATTAAGAGTCAGAAGACATAAAAAGGGTTAAAATGGTAGAATAAAAATGCATGCAAAATATATATGTATATGTTACAGCAAGGTGTAAAAGAAATAGACATGATAATGAGTTATTTATTTTGTAGCATAGAATTGATAATAAAGCACTTATATAATTTAGTAATAGGAGAATGTTTTAACACCCTGTATTTGGGAACACTTATCGTTTTGTTTAATCAATTCCGATGAGTAATTAGTATATACAAAATGATGACCTTCTTTAGTCGAAATTAGGTTACTAAACAGTTAGATTTTGTTTTAAGTGTCAAAAAGCCAGCTGAATTCAGATGCTTAAGATTAATTTGTGTTACTTATACTATGTCTTTGTAGATCGATGTTGATTAGGAGTGATAATGTTAATCCGACCGTCCACAGAAGTTGGACAGTCTAGTCTGTTTTGTAGTGGCAAAGAAAGATTTTCATTGCACAATCATTTCTTTTTATATCGCAAAAGTAGAGGAGAGTCTGCTCTGAAGTGGAGAAGATTCATTTGCATTATCTTATTCATGGTATGGAAGATTTATTCGTTTCCTATATTGTCAAAAGGTCGTTGCTTAAAAATCTTTCTCCTTTGAGCTTGGAAATTATTGTGTCGCATATATTGTGCCATTCCTTTTGGCTTCAAAAGTTTCAATTCGTTTTTAATATGAGCAGATATCGAGGAGCAGATATATTACACCGCTGCGACACGATATTCAGTCTCTTGTAGAAGAATATGATCTTGGGAGATTGCAAGGGCCCTGAATAGATACATAAACCTTTTTTTATCATATCGGTGCTATTCGTCCAATCTACTTCACAAATTAATAAAAATGTTACTATTTTAAATTAAGAAAACTTTACATTGTATTTAAATGAAAAAAGAAAATAAGCATTTTACTTTAAGATGAAAATATTCTTAAAGAGTACATAAAGATAGAGAACCATCCCGTATTATAAATGTTATTTATAATTGAAGTTGATTTGAATAAAGATCGATTTATTTAATAAACATTTATATTCAGTCAGTCGCGCTTTTTTTGCAGACCTATGTATAAGAAGTCTTTATAAATCCATAAAGAAATTCTTACAATAAACATTTATATTTCTTTCATTTCTTACGCACAGCACATGCAAATTCAAACCTTAAGAAAATAAACTAAATGAAAATGTTTCTTTTTTTACCAAACTGATAGTGAATGTTGCAAAATAATTGTACATTTATTACTGTTTCAAGTCACAACAAAAAACAAAATATGTAAATTAAGGTGGCTCCTTTCGCAGGGACAAATACTGCAAATTTTCTCTCCAGCTCAACAAATATTGACGACAGAACAAACATTCTCATTTACGTTGCGAACATCAGCAACTTTTATTTTGGGGCCACCCTAATGTATATGTAATAATAATAATGAAGTTGTTGTAAAACGATAATGTCAACAAATCAACATGAGAGTACACATTGTTTACAAACAATGGGGTAAACTGCATATTCTCATTTACTCAATTTTTTTTGCAGTTACTTTTCAATTACATCTTTTACTCATTCATTACACACATGGCTAAAGCTATTTTTACAACAACAAAAACAAACGATTTTGCCAGCAAAAACAAATAAATAAATGTAAAAATATTACACAAATAAAACAAAATATTTTTTATTTTATTACTAGAAGAAGAAAAGAATTTAATAAAAATCATTTTTAACATTAACCTTATATGGTATAAGGAACTTTCTTTTATTAACTTTTAGTTTTTGTTGTAGAATTTTAATTGTTTACTGGATGAATTAGAATTATAAAAAAATATATTCAATATGTCAATATTACTTACTTTATCCGTAAAGTGAGTGTGTGTAAAAGGGTAAATACGAGGGCAGACTCGAATTTCTTTAAAAGTTATGAATTGTAGTCTAGTCTATGGTTCTAGTCTATAGTTTAGCATATAGTATAGTTTATACACTAGTCTAGTTTATACACTAGTCTATAGTCTAGTCTACATTCTAGTCTATAGTCTAGTCTATAGTATAGTCTATAGTATAGTCTATAGTATAGTCTATAGTCTAGTCTATAGTCAAGTCTATGGTCTAGTCTATAGTCTAGTCTATAGTCTAGTCTATAGCCTAGTCTATAGTCTAGTCTATAGTCTAGTCTATAGCCTAGTCTATAGTCTAGTCTATAGTCTAGTCTATAGTCTAGTCTATAGTCTAGTCTATAGTCTAGTCTATAGTCTAGTCTATAGTCTAGTTTATAGTCTAGTCTATAGTCTAGTCTATAGTCTAGTATATAGTATAGTCTATAGTTTAGTCTATAGTCTAGTATATAGTCTGGTCTATAGTCTAGTCTATAGTCTAGTCCATAGCCTAGTCTATAGTCTAGTCTATACTCTAGTCTAGCCAAACTTCGATGTTCTTTTTGAATTTCTCCTTTACTGTATTTGCCTTCAATGGTTCCACTGCCTAGATTTTAAAGATGTGTCCTATAATTGATCGGTTATATTTTTTTATTACTCACTTACTAAAAGCTTCAAACTGTACTAGAAGTTAATCAAAATAGTGCTACAAAAATCTAACAATCATTTCACTCAACTCTCGTATATGCAATCCTACGACAAATACAACATTGTACGCACATGCCATTATTATGAATTACATTGAAATTGCCGACATAGATTATTAATTAAACTGTAAACTATGTATGATTGTTTTATATTTTACTTTGACTTATCTTCTCATAAAAACTATGAAGTAAATGATTACAAAAAAGAAAACAAGCAATATTTACAATGAAGTTGAACGTTTTTTTCGTTCTTTCACAATCGATGACAAACTCAAAAGATAACAAGAAATAAAAGGTGTCACAAACTTTACAACAATTTTTGTGTAGTTTTGTCAATAACTTATGAAAATTCTAGAGATCTTAAACTATTTGACAGCCGAGCGTCAGTAACAGCAAAGTCGTCAAGGCCATTTAACAAATGTTCTTTTCTGTATTAATCATTTGTAGCACCCTTTATGTACATACTTATAGTTTGAACTAAAAACAATAACAATAATTAGTATCAATGTTAAGTAAACAGGTGTATATGTATTCACATTAAAATAATATCAATAAATTTCTTTAATAAATAACAGATTTATTTAAAGAAATGCGTCAGACAATATAGTTTTTTGTTTTGTTTTTGATGTAATTCACCTACTTATGGTAGTTACATTGATATTTCATAGATAATGATTGATGTCAAAATAAAATACATATGATTTCTAAAAATAAATGTGTTTCTGAGCGATTTTATTACGATTTTTAAAAACACATATTGAAAGAAAGGTTCATTAACCGAATTTTGTTTTGATTGTTGAATATCGATTGAACAGATTATGAATATGAAAACATATTTTTATAAAATATCAATGCCAGCAAAAGATGAAAAAATGTAATTTGTAAGTTGGTTTTATTCCTGTCAGATTAAGATCATTACTGATGTTTACATTGATTATATTTTAAAAATTCGTGAAAAATACTATTGAGCTTTAAGAATATTGGGGTTTTCTTTAAAAGATTATCAACTTTGAGGTCGTCTAAATTATTTTACTTTCGGATCTTCTTATAGTTAGTTGAGATATACGTAATTTGCCCACAATATATCTTCTTAATATCTGACTCATTCTCTACTAGGGATTTATTCAAAAGATTATCAACTTTGACGCTGTCTACTAAAAGATTTAACTTTCGGACCTTCTTGCAGGTATTTGAGAAATACGTAACTTGCTTACAATATCTTCTCACTAAAATTATTCTTCAATACCTCCAGTAGTTTGTGTTTTAAGTTCTCGAAAAGAGCATTTTCTTGAAGAATACATCTTCTCCTTTTAAGCGAAGTTTTCAACCATTAATTTAGTAGATCTACACGTTCCGTAAGTGGCTTTTTGCTTTTCCTTCCGCTTAAATCTAATTTGTCGTTTATATACTTACCTCCCAATTCATAAGTTCATAATAAAGTTATTGATGGTTTATTGTGGGAATTACGTATTGGAAATGAATGAATAAACCTCAAATAAGCGATTAATATCTAATGATTACGTGGGTAATTCTTTAAAGCATTGAAAATCGATCAACATCTTCTGCTAAGAAGATCGTTGTAAGGTGGATAACACCTTAATATATCCTTAATATAACTAGTGAAGGACATTTTTTATTATCTGCTGAAAAGTCTCATAGCTTTTAATTGTTTTAACATAATCCGACTAAGTCATCGTTTATATATCGTTTAATGCCTTATAAAATATTCGTAAATATTTATTTTGAAATGCATATCTTAAATTTTTCATGGGGTTATGAGGTCAGAAAAAAGTTAACGGTTTATTAACATCGTAAACAAAATTGTTAAAATAAACAAATACACATTTATTTATGAATAACAATAAATATAATTTTTAATTCGTAAATAACAAAAAAATAAGAATTTATTTATTACAAAAATTCCAGATTCTGAATATATATTTGAATAACACATCTTTGGGTTGGTTGATATAACCCAACACCACCTGTTAACTATTATATTATTCAGATATTTACACTTATGAGATTTTCTAACTACGGAAATTTATGTTTATCGATAAACATAGATAACATTTTAACAACAACACCAGCATTACATATGTACATACATACATATATAAAATTACAATTTTAATCTCCCGCTCTAGATGTCAAGTTTTCATAAATAACAACAATTTATTTAACCCGCCTAAAAAAAACATGCACTTTTATTATGTAAATGTTGTTAAAGATTTCAAAACTAATGTATTCAAATTCTTTTTAGAATTTTTTTAGTTACATCTCGTAAAGGAAAATTAAAACAAATAATATAAAAAAGAACTGTGATAAATATAAAATTATAAAACAACAAAAAAAATTTCAAAAACAAAACTAATGTCTCAAATCAAGACAACAAGTCGTTACAGCAGTCGTCGGAGTAGTGGAATAACCATGTCTACGAACTGCCAACATCTTAAAATGTTTTACGTATTAGTACTTTTCACATGCAGTCTTCTGCTTTGTGTTCATGTTGCCGCTGGAGAAAATGATGCACGTTTTGTATACAATAAATCAAAAACGGATGCAGCAACCAGTGCAGAAACTACAGATACAAATGTTAAACTACTTGAAGAAAACGAAACAGATCCGGTGAGTATGAAAAGGTGAATTGATAAAAGTTGTAAGCAAAAAAAAGCAAAAGTAGAAAATTTGCTAGAGATTTTAAAAGTCACTACCTAAATTTTAGGGCACACTACTTAATGCACTCAGATTTTGTCATGATCACTTTTAAAACAATTCAGTGATGTGACTATTTCGGCAGGTTTAGGTTTGTGGTTTTTTAATGTAGATCCCCAAACTTTAATTGAGGACCAAAAGATCTTTGGTCCAATTGTTCTAGTTCAGTTCTAGTTAAATTCTAGTTAGGTTGTAGTTCAGTCCTAGTTCAGTTCTAGTTAAGTTCCAGTTCAGATCTAGTTCAGTTCTAGTTCAGTTCTAGTTCAGTTCTAGTTCAGTTCTAGTTCAGTTCTAGTTCAGTTCTAGTTCAGTTCTAGTTCAGTTCTAGTTCAGTTCTAGTTCAGTTCTAGTTCAGTTCTAGTTCAGTTCTAGTTCAGTTCTAGTTCAGTTCTAGTTCAGTTCTAGTTCAGTTCTAGTTCAGTTCTAGTTCAGTTCTAGTTCAGTTCCAGTTCAGTTCTCGTTCAGTTCTATTTCAGCTCTAGTTCAGTCCTAGTTCAGTTTTAGTTCAGTTCTAGTTCAGTTCTAGTTCAGTTCTAGTTCAGTTATAGTTCAGTTCTAGTTCAGTTCTAGTTCAGTTCTAGTTCAGTTCTAGTTCAGTTCTAGTTCAGTTCTAGTTCAGTTCTAGTTAGGTTTTAGTTCAGTTCTAGTTTAGTTCTAATTCACTTCTAAATCACTTCTAGTTCGGTTTTATTTTAGCTCTAATGCTGCTGAACTCAGTTATAGTTCATTTGTATTCTAAAACCGAGCACATTAATGGGTTAACAATCCAAGAAATATTAAATTCATTGCAAATGCTAAAAACTCCATGTTGTCTGACAATCGCAAGTATTGGACACGCTGTGGTCTCAACACATTATCCTAACCGTTAAAAACTCGATGTGTGTAATTTATCTAAACCATAAACACACTTTAGCAACTGCATCTGAAGGCCAATATGTCGTAAATATTTCAATATCTTACAAAGTTTTTTCTTTTGCCTTGGCGCAGGGTATATAAATATTTATATACTGATGCTTACAAGTATTACGACCATTGGAAACAGCAGGCATTAAAGAAATGCTTATGGTAAATTATGAACTTTTAAATTATAAAAAAACAAAAAGTTAAAAAAACAAAAACAAACACCCGCGCATTTTCCAGAGTTTATCTGTATTTATATTTGTTTTATAGACTTTTAAATGTTTATTTTAGATTCTTAAAATCGTTTTGAAGTTAAAAGTTGTTTCCTTGGCAATAATTTTTTAATTAAATTTTTTGCATATTTGTAATCTTTGAAAATTTTTTTACCGTTTTAGGTAAATATTGAAAATATTTTTATTAATTAATTAAAGATAAACTTATTTGTATACCGTTAATGGAAATGAGTAAATAATGATCTGCGATTTTAATAATTTAATAATGCAATTAAATATAAAATGTAAATTATGAAATGTATTTTAGATTAGAGATTTCGTAAAAGAGAATTAGAAATTCCTTTCTTAAAATAAACAATTTCATGGGATTTTATATTTTTTAAACTTTCACTTGATTTCACAGTTGCATGTAGGTGAATTTTGCAATAAATTACATTAATTAGTTCTATAGTAAAACAAACAATCAAGAATATATATAATCAAAATGTAATATAATTTTATGAATTTTCTTTAACGTCAATTATTTTAATTGTAAATTTCACATTTTTTATAGTCAACCAATTATGTAGTATAATAATTATCAACTTTATCCTAGAACTATGTATATAGTTCTATATTTACTCCCCTTTTTAATGCTATTTAACAAATATCTTAATAGGCTAGTTAAAACCGCTTTCTTTGAATGAATCACCATTCTAAAACGTAATTTTAAATAACAATAAAAAATCCACTAATAAGAAAGTAAAAAAAAAATCTACCAACAATTTGTAGAACGTGATAATATGACAATTAACTTTAGAAAAAAATCAAAAGTAAATAAAAATCATGTCTTCCCTATGTACGATTAATATAAATGCTAAATAATTGACAGACAGTGCAGAAGCACCTGTTGTGCGGAATTTATAATTAAGGCGACAGGCGTTTTAAACTTTACTTCTAACTGAAATTATGTCATTCATTACTGCTTCATTATAATTTAGTTCTAGTTTAGTTCTAGTTAAGTTCTAGTTCAGTTCTTGTTCAGTTCTAGTTCAGTTCTAGTTCAGTTCTAGTTCAGTTCTACTTCAGTTCAAGTACAGTTCTAGTTCAGTTCTAGTTTAGTTCTAGTTCAGTTCTAGTTTAGTTCTAGTTTAGTTCTAGTTCAGTTCTAGTTCAGTTCTAGTTCAGTTCTAGTTCAGTTCTAG